>NC_091373.1:15004545-15034545 GCF_038502225.1 Cherax quadricarinatus
GTGGTTTAGGTTAGGTTTGTCAGGAAACAGGACAAATGTTTCCTGACAGTGCATGAGAAATCTTGTTTCCTACGACTGTATGTTCTGGAACATGTTTCCTTGCCTCCACATTTCTGACAGACTGTTGCAACTACAGGAATTGTGATCCTCGTCCATCCATGAAGACAGATATGAATTGGGTTTTTGACATGTTGCCTCACGGGAAGATTTTTGACTTTTGCGTAAAGAAAAGTTCTTCATTTCAATGACTGACATCGCCTTTCTCCATATAACTGGATGAAGAGCACTTCCAATTGTTAGGCTCAAGTTCGAATGATTCATTAGATCAGCCAATGCAACGGTGACATTTGTTGAACACATTTTTCCAGGCTTTGAAGTACTTTCATTTTGAGCTTCCCTTTCTAGGCCATGCTGAATCGCACTCGGTGAAGACTACGAAGGAGGAGAGAGCATCCGTTAATTCTCTGATGCTGGTGATTCTATTTTGTTTTCCCGATCCTCTACTTCACCGTGATATTGCATCCTTTACTGATCGAGCTGAACTGAGATAACCAGAACAACGATTATTTCTGAGTCAGATTTCTTCACCAGCTCAGCATTTCAGTGTATGAAGGATATGGATGGCAGACCGTATGTCAACTTCTTTCTGGTTGCATTTGGCATCTCAGCTTCTAGACCTCAATGTCCAACTGTCTGTCAGTTACAAAGAGTGATACGCAGATCTTCTTTGGGGGAGGGGGGGGGGTTAGGGTAATTGATTATTAGCTTCATCCCAACAAGTTGAAAATTTCTTTCTAGTTGGCACTTTTTGTCGAGAATTTAAAGTGTTTGAAGCACCTTCGAGGGAATTCTTCAAAGGTTCTTATTCCACGGGTAGCCAAAAAAATAATCGGCTGCCTGTCATCTTGTGCCACATAAACATATGCCATAGACTGTTCTACTAGCCTATGTATTATAATTTCTGATTTTCTTGAAGTAGTGAATGATGTCCGACTTACCGGAATGGTACTACTTTAGCTTTCGTTTGGCCATCATCGGAGGGAATGAATATGTTTCATGGAGAAAAAATCCAGGTTTCCCTTCCTCAGGTCTTGCTGGAGCGAGAAAAGATTAAGCAGCTGGACCTTCGGCTCCTGGATCTTCCGTTGCTCTACGGCATAGAATATAAGGACAGAGTTCTGCTTGGATGGGGGCAAAAAACTGAGTCGTTCCAGTGGTAATAACGTTGTTTATAAAAGAGTCATATTGCTCCTTCCCTTTTCTTTGGAATGGTGCAGTATTCTCTGCTTTCCCATTCTTCTGTCCAGGTTGATGAGGTCTTCACTTACCAATAATGAATTTCCTTCGACCTCGGATAGTGTCCAGGTTTCGCACATCTGTGAAAAAAGTTTTCTTGGTGCTTTTAGTCCTAGTCGTATTTAAAGTAATTAGCATGTTTTTTCAGTGACTATACATGTGTGCTCTTCAAAATAAAGGATAAGTTTATTCAGAAGAGGGTCACAGAGTGACCACTTCATGAGCGACTGAGGATCGTGCGCGATCCCAGTCACACAACCTGTTCCCATTGTTCATCTGTTTGGGATCCTGATCATTTGTAATGGATGAAAATTATTGTGAGACCTCACGACAAATTCTATCTATGAATGCCTCAAGTGTTTGCTTCGGTGACTCATTCATGTTTTGAACAGGGATAAGAATCCACTTCGTGTAATTAAAACGATCCGTTGCAAAAAAAAGTTAAGCATAGGGGCTTGTAAGTTGTAAACATTGCACGGGTAGTTGCCTTCTCGAGGTACACAGATGAACACGAGGAGGACTGATGAGTAAGACACATGTGCAACAGGTTTATCTTTATTGCTGAAAGGTTTGCCTAAGCGTAGGCGAAGAGTTTCAACAGTAAAGATACCGAACTCTTGCACATGTCTTACTCATCAACTTGTCGGCATTTTCAACCTACCAGGAGGATAGCCTGCATTTTCAAAAAAAAAAAAAAAAATCCGAAAAATGTATGTTTTAAAACTTTTCATTAAGGCTACTCGCTCTGTGTGAGGTTTGTGTTCGTTGTTCCTTGACTCCATCTCCCGTGGATTCATTTCCTTAGGAGTAAGAACTTCTTCCAACATTGTTTATACTAATCTGTGTTTATTCACAATGAGTCATAAATAATATTTCCTTTTTCAATAGACTATTTATCCACAGAGTTTTGATCATTGGAAGATCATTGTCAGTCTCTAGGGAAGATGACAGTGGAATCTCGCTTCTGCTACACTTCTAGATCGATTTAGGGGTCATAAGCAACAACAACGAGGGAAAAAAAGAACTTGGTTAAACTTTTGCAAGCGTGGTAAATCACATCTAGGGAAGTCATGCCTACTTTTAGTCAGCCACTTAACCTACATCTTTAGCCCATTCCACCGGCCACCTTTTGTACAAGCCCCCTGGCCACTCCTCAACCTGCCTAGTCAACCAGTCCTTCAGCCCCCTTCAGCCCACTCCTTAGCCCCCTTCAACCCACTTGGCAGTCCTCATCCCCTGCAGCCCATCCTTCAGTCCAACCCTTAGCCCCTCAACCCACCCTCAGCCCGCTGATAACTCAATTTAAAGTCTCATCCCAACTTGTTCAAGGGATGCTCCACGCTGACTAACTCCATCCTCTCTATTGCTTCCTTATATATTATACCTTCCTCTCCTGCTTTATTGTCCCTGTGTTCCTTCCCCTTATGCATTTACGTCAACTATGAGACATAAAAATGCTTGTTAATATACCATAAAGTCGTGTTGACTGAGTATCCTGAAAAATATCCTTGGCTGACAGCACGAAGTGTGAAACACAGTGAAATAATTCCCTCATGACCAAACATGACTAGAGTTCCCGGGGTGGTTTACCATGCGATGGCTGAAACATTCTATATATCTTATAGGCGATCGTTGATGGTGTTGGGCGCCATAGAAGCCGCCAAGCAAGGGTGGTTTGTTCCACTTGTACCCTCTCCATGATTCTGGAAGTAAGAGAGGCGTGGTCATCGGCTTCTTGAAAGCTTTTAGGATTTCCTACCTCGAATTCCTCATGGAGTGTTTCCTTACATTCGTCAGGTGTTCACATAGCTTTATTTCCCACTCCTATTTTATCAACCGCTGCTGAAGGAAAGTTTAGAGTCAATAACAGAAAGGGAAGGACCACATGCCTGTGAGATACATCTTGCTTTCATGTTGCAGTGTTGCTAGTAACATCTATGAATATAATGATTAGAGCCCTCTCAATGTATAAAGTGAATGTAATTACTATCACTTCAGCTTCCTACAAAGATCATGTGGAGAAGAAATCCACTAGCAACGCTACGCGATGCAGGCGTTTGTCATTTAGTGTGGCACATGTGTCGGAGTTTGTGGGTGACGCGTCGAGAAACCTAAACAACGTATGAAAGAGCCTATGTCTGAATATAGCAGGAATAACTTTAACAATGCCTGCATCAAACGCTGAAATTCCCATCTTACGACGCGTTGAAGTCAGACTGGTCATTAAAGAAAATGATTTACAAAAGCGAAAATGTGTGGAGTCATCGTTGATTGCTACACCCAATACAATCGACCAAAATAGTGGTAACTTCAGCGTATCCATGATCTTGGCTAAAATAATATTAACCCGCCCAAACACGGCAATCAGGTGACCTCATTTGTATTGCCTGTACACTCTATTGTCGATTTTTCTCAATGAATTGATAAATTTCTTCGTGAGCGAAACTTCACTTGTAGTGAATGTCCTAATGTTTTATTAACATGGTTGTTGTTGTTACAGATTCGTTGCCATTCTGTTCAGCCTGGTCACAGGATGCTCAGAATTTCTTCTGCATGTTTTCTTTTCCACGAAAGTCTTATTTCTGAGTCTGAGACAGTGAGACAGAGGTTTGTATAGACAAGTATGAAACTTTTAGTGAAGGGAAACGATAAAATTTCTTTCCACCCCTTTCCCTGTGCTCTAATTCCTCTTTTGCCAGTCACTGAAAGTACTTAACTAATCAGGATGAATCTAAACATGTGGAAATGACCCTAGGCCCATGTAGGAATTTTTTTCTTTTTGCCTGGATTTAAGTTTTCTTTCTTATAAGACAAGTGCATCTGACTTTATTGTCTTTACAAAGTAGGTTTTGACATGAAAAAAGATTAAATGATTTTCCTCTAGAAAGACCAGGATATTTTGAGATAATTTGCACCTTCTCAGCTTCCCTACCTTCCTAAAATAACATTCCCTTACGATCTCACGAATCCCACGCCTGTGGCTTCCACGTTAAGTAGTCTCAATGTTCCCTCCTAGATGAATCCATCGCGTTACTTTTTGAGTAGTTATCTGATTTCTACGTGAGTCCCTCTCTTTGAAGATAGTATTTTTTCAGTTCCTTTAGCCTCTCCCCATAGTTCAAACCTTTCGGTTCCACGTCCAGTATTAATGCAAACGTTTGACCTTCTCCAGCTTCCTAATGAACATGGTTTTTGAGGCATAGGGTCTATGCAAGCAATTAATTTTACACAGTCCTACCTGGAGTCTACCAGGAGAGTGTTCCGGGATCAACTCCCCAGCGGCCCAGTGCTTGACCAGGCCTCCTGACATGTGTGTCCAGCTTTGATGCTCTATAGGTACAACCGGCCCTTCATAAAACACAATATTAAATAAGATACTCCCATGACCTCTAAAGCTTTAATAAACTTTCAGTTTCTAGGTATATTAAAAGTAAATGTTTTTGTTACGCAGATACTTCATTGTCTATAATGTTAGACAAGATCCTCCAATCACTATCTGAAGTTAGACAAACTCCTTAATCATACAAACGACAAACTTGCTTCCTCAATATTCAATATGCATTTTTACACGATTAGATGATATATGATGGTACCCATAAGTCCATAGTTATGACTGGACATCACTGTCTAAAACTAGACAAAGCATTAGGCTACTGTCTAATGCTAGACAGTGACTTAATGCTTTATTATAGTCACCCAGCCACTATCTAAAGTTAGAGAAAAGCCTCAGTTAAAATCTAATGCTAGACCAAGGTCATAGCTGCTGTGTTGTGATAGATAAAATCCCCTAATCAATATATGATAACACCCTACATTACTTATATTAGACAAATGCCTCAGTATTGTGCAGTGTGACAAGGCACCCCAGTTACTGGTTATGTTAGACAAAGGTCCAAGTACTATCTAATGTTAGATGAGAACCCCAGTCACTGGTAATGCTACACGAGGACTTCAATGATTGGTAATGTTAGACATGGACCCCAAGTCACTGTTAGACAAGAACCCGTAACTAATACTATCCATGGACCGCAATTACTGTCTGATATTTGATTAGAACCCTAGTTACTGTCTGACGTTAGGCAAGAACCCAAGTTTGTCTGGTGTTAGAAAAGAGCCCAGGTTACTGTCTGATGTTAGACAAGAATCGAAATCACTGAGAAAAAAAACAGTGACCCTTAACATCATTTTCACTCCCAATTCCTTGTAAGAACATTTCTCTTGAATTTTTAAGTGTGAATATTTCAAACAATTGAGCTGGTAGCAATTGTTGTCACAGGGGAAGGTTATGCAAACAGTGTTGTGGATATTCTGTGTTGTGAAACACCTGAGCCGCTTGTTTATCAACAGAGATAAGCGGGAACAAATACACTGTGATGTAGACGAGATTACTGGCGTCACCACTGCTTCTCACAAGGCTGTGTTGAACTTACCATTTAGCTGGTAACATGTAAATAGAGACGTCTGTTAATTTATGTGGCCGGGTTTGTTTCTTCAGTGAATAAAACCGAGTTTTTTTCACGAAATTTGTGGTGAAATTTTTCTTCCGATTCGTGTCTCCGGAGGGTTAATAACCCAGGATGGCACGTGCAAGCCTGGTAGTATGGCTTTTTTCCATTTAGGCCTTTTTATTAGTTACTTCTACAGGATTGGAGCAATAACAGTCGGATGCTTCCTAGAATCTATTTACTGCTATTTCTGAGGGGCAACAGAAGTTAAAATACTTGCCCAAACGTCTCATCCCATCCATTATTCGACTCGGGTCCTTTCCGTTGTAAGCTGAACGCGCTACCACTGCTATGATAAAAATTTTGAAGTATGTTTTCATTGTGGAATAACTAGAATAATATTTTCTGCCTTCGATGTGTATAAACTGGAGTTTATCTATACTACTAGCAATTCCGTTGCTGTGAGATGTGTTATCATGACAAAAATCATAATTTCATGATTTTAATAATTCACAACTAGCCACGCAATCGGTATGAAATCCGGATGACATTTCGGTTCGTCCTGACCATTATCAAATCGCGAGTAAGAAAGTGGGAATAACCAAAATTCAAGCCAGGTCATTAGAAGGTGAAGGTACAGCCAAGGTCAGAATATCAAGAAAAAAGTAAAACTTGTGTATATATATATATATATATATATATATATATATATATATATATATATATATATATATATATATATATACCATCATTCACTCCATCACTGTCTTGCCAGAAGGATGCTTTACACTACAGTTTTTAAACTGCAACATTAACACCCCTCCTTCAGAGTGCAGGCACTGTACTTCCCATTTCCAGGACTCAAGTCCGGCCTGCCGGTTTCCCTGAACCCCTTCATAAATGTTACTTTGCTCACACTCCAACAGCACGTCAAGTATTAAAAACCATTTGTCTCCATTCACTCCTATCAAACACGCTCACGCACGCCTGCTGGAAGTCCAAGCCCCTCGCATACAAAACCTCCTTTACCCCCTCCCTCCAACCTTTCCTAGGCCGACCCCTACCCCGCCTTCCTTCCACTACAGACTGATACACTCTTGAAGTCATTCTGTTTCGCTCCATTCTCTCTACATGTCCGAACCACCTCAACAACCCTTCCTCAGCCCTCTGGACAACAGTTTTGGTAATCCCGCACCTCCTCCTAACTTCCAAACTACGAATTCTCTGCATTATATTCACACCACACATTGCCCTCAGACATGACATCTCCACTGCCTCCAGCCTTCTCCTCGCTGCAACATTCATCACCCATGCTTCACACCCATATAAGAGTGTTGGTAAAACTATACTCTCATACATTCCCCTCTTTGCCTCCAAGGACAAAGTTCTTTGTCTCTACAGACTCCTAAGTGCACAACTCACCCTTTTTGCCTCATCAATTCTATGGTTCACCTCATCTTTCATAGACCCATCCACTGACACGTCCACTCCCAAATATCTGAATACATTCACCTCCTCCATACCCTCCCCCTCCAATCTGATATCCAGTCTTTCATCACCTAATCTTTTTGTTATCCTCATAACCTTACTCTTTCTTGTATTCACTTTTAATTTTCTTCTTTTACATACCCTACCAAATTCATCCACCAACCTCTGCAACTTCTCTTCAGAATCTCCCAAGAGCACAGTGTCATCAGCAAAGAGCAACTGTGACAACTCCCACTTTATGTGTGATTCTTTATCTTTTAACTCCACGCCTCTTGCCAAGACACTCGCATTTACTTCTCTTACAACCCCATCTATAAATATATTAAACAACCACGGTGACATCACACATCCTTGTCTAAGGCCTACTTTTACTGGGAAATAATCTCTCTCTTTCCTACACACTCTAACTTGAGCCTCACTATCCTCATAAAAACTCTTCACTGCTTTCAGTAACCTACCTCCTATACCATACATCTGCAACATCTGCCACATTGCCCCCCTATCCATCCTGTCATACGCCTTTTCCAAATCCATAAATGCCACAGAAACCTCTTTACCTTTATCTAAATACTGTTCATTTATATGTTTCACAGTAAACACCTGGTCTACACACTCCCTACCTTTCCTAAAGCTTCCTTATTCCTCTGCGATCATGGTCTCCATCATACTCTTATTTTTTTCAATGATTAACTGCCATACACTTTACCAGGTATACTCAACAGGCTTATCCCTCTATAATTTTTACACTCTCTTTTGTCCCCTTTCCCTTTATACAAAGAAACTATGCATGCTCTCTGCCAATCCCTAGGTACCTTACCCTCTTCCATACATTTATTAAATAATAGCACCAACCTCTCCAAAACTTTATCCCCACCTGCTTTTAACATTTCTATCTTTATCCCATTAATCCCAGCTGCCTTACCCCTTTTCATTTTACCTACTGCCTCACGAACTTTCCCCACACTCACAACTGGCTCTTCCTCACTCCTACAAGATGTTATTCCTCCTTGCCCTATACATGAAGTCACAGCTTCCCTATCTTCATCAACATTTAACAATTCCTCAAAATATTCCCTCCATCTTCCCAATACCTCTAACTCTCCATTTAATAACTCTCCTCTCCTATTTTTAACTGACAAATCCATTTGTTCTATAGGCTTCCTTCATAGCACACATTACATATATATATATATATATATATATAGATATATATATATATATATATATATATATATATATATATATATATATATATATATATATATATAAAGTTAAGTAATGTGTGCTATGAAGATTATAGCATTTAACACTGTATTGGCAGAGGCAGAGCCGGATTAAGATAGTATAGGCCCCTGGGCTACAGGTACTGTGAGGCCCCTGGGCTACAGGTACTGTGAGGCCCCTGGGCTACAGGTACTGTGAGGCCCCCGGCTACAGGTACTGTGAAGCCCCCAGTGATATTTTCAAAAGAAAAAAAGGGTAAAGAAATGTTAAATTGACTTTTACAAGGCTAACCACAATTACAATTCAAAAATTTGCTTTGCGTAATTTCTTGGAAACAATTTTCTGCAAAATATTAGTAAATCGTAAGTTGTTGAGAACATCGTTTTCAATTGCCATGAGGCCCTCCTACTGGCGAAGGCCCCTTGGCTGCAGCCCCTGAAGTCTATGCCTTAACATTGCTGGTGAATAGTGAAAGAATATGTATAGTATAATCCTAACCACATAATCTCTACATAGGAATAGTCTTTTAAAAAATACCGAGAATAAAATGTAACTATATCACATATAGTTAGGTGAACTCTGGTAGTTCAGTAAATTTGGTGAAATATGAATTAATTTCGTACTTTATGTATTTCCACAGGTTATTGGAACAAAACCTAAACATGTGGAGCTTAAAAAAGCAAACTTAATAAAAAAATGTCCATAGAGAGAGAGAGAGAGAATCGGATCAGTGAGAAGCCCCGAGCCTCGTCGGGTTTGATAATGAGATCGATCAATAGGATCCTCTGGAAAGCCTCTTGACTTCCCAGGGAAAGTATTTCTTGTTCTTCATCTCGTTAGGGAGATAAATTCAATAATGCCCTGGGCAAATACTGAACGAACCATTACCGCTACATGGGGTTAACTCTCTCCCCCCCTAGGGGCGTCCTCCCCGACCAAAGGGGAGTGAAACAGCGACGAACACTTCTGGAGAAGAGTGGAGGTTCTGGCCTCGCTGGTGTCGAGGCAAGCGGGTGCCAATTCGATTAAGACTTGATTGATCAGAAATATACACAAGGTGGGCGCTGCACGAGTGAGATTTGCACCTGGCGAGGCGCTGCTGCACCTTCAGGCGAGCCTGGCACTACGCACTCCTGCGGTATTGCGAGATCATTGCCATGCGTACTCGTGTGACTTCAGGAGGACAACTTTGCACCAAGCAGACTTGCATATTCAAGAAAACAACAGTGAGAATTCCCGCAGCGTCAAAAGCCTGGCATTGCGCACTCATGCACTTTAAGGAGATCCTCGAACTGAGCAATCCTGCACCTCCAGAAGAGCCTCGTACTACGCACTCCTGCACCTCCAGAAGAGCCTCGCACTGAACACTCCTGCATTTTCAGAAGAGCCTCGCACTGCACACTCCTGCATTTTCAGAAGAGCCTCGCACTGCGCACTCCTGCACCTCCAGAAGAGCCTCGCACTGCACACTCCTGCACTTTCAGAAGAGCCTCGCACTGCGCACTCCTGCACCTCCAGAAGAGCCTCGCACTGCACACTCCTGCACTTTCAGAAGAGCCTCGCACTGCGCACTCCTGCACTTTCAGAAGAGCCCCGCACTGCGCATTTCTCGCACTGCGGATCGTGTCGCCAGCCCCTCCAGCGAGAAATGAATTTTAAATATTACCAACATAGAGAGAGGGAGAAAAAATAATCAAATCAGCGCCTGCAGTCTGTTAAACATGTGTGACTTTGTTGAAACGTTTTCTCTAAGAGTTTTAGAGCGAGTTGGAGACGTTGGTGTGTCTGAGAAAAGTTGGTACGTCTGGAGACGTTGGTGCGTCTGGAGACGTTGGTTTGTCTGAGAGACATTGGTACGTCTGAGAGACGTTGATGCGCTGAGAGACGCCGTTGCGTCTAGAGATGCTGCTGCATCTGTGGATGTTGCGTCTAGGGAATGTCGTTATGTCTGGGAAATGCAGCTGCGTCTGGGGAATGCCGTTGCCTTTCGGGTATGCCGTTGCGTCTTGGGGAATGCCGTTGCTTCTTGGGAGTGTTGCGTTTAGCAACGCTGCGACGCAGCATCATAGAGGAATAATGGTGGATAAGACGCTGCTTAATTGTGGCCAAGATGAACTGTAGTAGCATCTTCCTTCCCTCCCCCTACCCCTTTGCTCCTTCCCCAGTCCCTTTGTACCTTCCCCTGCCCCTCTGTTCCTTCCCCTATCCCTTTATTCCTTCCCCAGTCTCTCTTTACCTTCCCCTGCCCCTTTGTACCTTCCCCTGCCCCTTTGTACCTTCACCTGCCCCTTTGTACGTGCCCCTTTGTACCTTCACCTGCTCCTTTGTACCTTCACCTGCCCCTTTGTACCTTTCCCTTCCCATTTGTTCCTTCCCCTGCCCATTTGTCCCTTCCCCTGCTCCTTTGTACCCTCCGTTGCCCCTTTGTTCCTTCCCCATCGCCTTTGTTCCTTCCCCTGCCCCTTTCTTCCTTCCCCTGCCCCTTTGTTCCTTCCCCATTGCCTTTGTTCCTTCCCCTGCCTCTCTTTCTCTGCCCCATTTGTCTGTTCCCCTGCTCCTTTGCCCGATCATCCCCTGTATCTTAGTTCCTTCTAGGGGAGTCCCTTTGATATAACGAATATGAGCTTATCTTCCCTTGGATCCAATGTGATTACTTCTTATTCAACAGCGGCCGTAGGATCCATGCGAATCTAGCAATCTCCCCTTATAATAATAATAAAATTATTAACATAGATAATAATAGATCATAAATAATAATAATGATGCCACTTAATGCTGTTCCACTTACATTGGATCAGGATTGAGTAAGTTAGTGCTCAGTAATAGCCCACATGGGGACAGAAACACAGGAGGTTGATTGATCTGTATATTTCGACCCCCTTTGGGATCCTCTTCAGGGGGTCGAAATATACAGACCAACCAACCTCCTGTGTTTGTCTCCATGTGGGTTATTATTGAACATAGACAAGTGTTCATTACACTTTAGTTATTCAAGTAAGTTAGTCTGACGTTTTTTCCTGCAAGCAGTACTTGCTATGTGAAGGAATAACTCAAGAAAACATAACTTTCATTCCCACTGTGAAACTGTCACATAAAGTTAGGTACCAGCACACTTTACATTTTAGCTTTAAAAAAATCGCGGAACGGGTGAGGTTTACACCCGTGGCAAGTGGGTCCTGATAAATAAAGTGTAACGCGTACAGATATGTACGCACGACCTCGATGTTGTGCGCCTAGCACCTAGACAATGACACTGCGCGAGTCTCCTGTCACCTGTGGCCATTGTTACCTAGTAGAAAATAGGCACTTGGGTGTTACTCCACTGTTGTGGTTATCATTTTGGAAAAAATGCTAATAATAATAATAATGATAATAATAATAATAATAATAATAATAATAATAATATACTAATGGACAAAGGACACTCCTAGTATAACCATGTTCTTGTAGTTACTAATTAACGTACACACAGAAAACACTCCCCCCCAAACACACGCACACGCACACACACACACACACACACACACACACACACACACACACACACACACACACACACACACACACACACACACACACACACACACCGGGGCCAGGAGCTCGGACTCGACCCCCGCAACCTCAACTAGGTGAGTACACACACACGCACACACACACACACACGCACACACACACACACACACACACACACACACACACACACACACACACACACACACACACACACACACACACACACACACACACACACACACACACACACACACACACACAAACACACACACACACACACGCACACACAAACACACATACACACATACACACACACACACACACACACACGAGAAAGACTCCCTCTGGCCGTGATTTATACATCATAAAACTGGAAGTTTACAACAAAAGCAACAACAGTGTGGCCCAAAAAATACTTTCTTAATAATTACTTGAAAGCGATGAATATTAATTATGTATAATGAGGATTATTATCATCCACAATTTTCCCTCCAGCCCTTAATGCTGGATATATTGCCAACGTTAATGCTAAGAGTAACAATGCTACCTTTAATGCTGGGAGTAATTATGCTGGGAATAATGCTACCCTTAATGCTGGGAGTAATAATGCTTCCCTTAATGCTGGGAGTAATAATGCTACCTTTAATGCTGGGAGTAATAATGCTTCCTTTAATGCTGGGAGTAAAAATGCTTCCCTTAATGATGGGATTAATAATACTTCCCTTAATGCTGGGAGTAATAATGCTACTCTTAATGCTGGATATAATACCGACGTTAATGCTGAGTGTAATGGTACCCGTAATATTATGTATAATAATGCTACCCTTAATGCTGGGTATTATCATTCTACGTTTAATTCTGGGTATAATAACGCATTGTTTTGCAGTCAGGAATTCTCTCTGTCCTGAAATGTTTCTCTTCTGTAATCCGATTTTTCAAACCCCTACCTGCTATTTTTCTCGTAATGTTGCCTTCTGTAAGATATTCAAAATTCAGCACCTTATTGTTGTTAGCACTCAGAGGCCTCGGATTCTACTGAACCTGTATCAGATACACTTAGGATGAAAACTTGATCCAGTCTTGCTATTTCATTCCCTTCTCTCTCTCTCTCTCTCTCTCTCTCTCTCTGTGTGTTTGGTAAGCTGATTAAGTTTTCTATCACCACCTCCATCATCTTAGCCCTACACTTTCCTGGTTCCCCGTGTGAGTCCCAATTCTTGAAGTGTATTTCTTTGTGGTCGAAGTTTTTCATGATTTAACTTTTTTTTTGTCCATCTGGGTTCCTTCTCTTGCTTTTGCTATGATGTCATCCATCGCTTTATATCCATCTTCCTGTATTAGTCTCCTGCTATTTAGTAGTGGGTTGAAGATCACTGCTACTTCTACTCTGGGTCCCCCAGTGTTGATTGTACTCACAACATAGTAACTTGACTCATTTCTGTTTATCTCTTTCATCTCTTTAAAATTCAACTTCAAATATGAGCAGTATTACATCTCCCCAACCTTTGATTCCTTTCTCTTTCCTCATTATCTAATACCCTGTTAGGATTATAGCATCCTTTATCACCTCAGTTTTGTCTTTGTACTAGCTATGTTATCAGGTGTTGCCTCTGCTATCTATTGTCTCAGTTCATCACTTTAGTCATATAATATACATGCATTTCTGTGCCATACACTTGCTCTGATTTTTGGTGGCCGGTGTTTTTTTCCATGAAAAACAGCAAGAGATGAGACAGGGGTTAGTATGTGCATTTTTGTATGAGTAGTCATCAGGGTTATATTTATGGATAGGGTAAAGATATGGGGGTTGCCTTTTTTTTTTTTTTGGGGGGGGGGGGGTGGATATGAGAATGGTACTTGAGAGATTTCGGAAGACTGGGAGTTTTATCTTATTACCATTTCCTCTACTTTACTTTCTTGTGACTGATAACTTTTGCTTCAATTGTTCTCACAATTTCCATTCTGTCTCAATCCAGGTATGCTCAGTGATATCTTGTACTCCTCAAGTTTTTTTTTTCAATCTGAAGATTCTGTTTCAAGTAACTTATTAGTACAAGGTTAGTTTAACGAGGCTTGGTGTGCCGTGGTAGTACTTCTGGATCCTGTGATTTCTTTTCATTTACTCTAATTCTTCCATCACTCATATGCAAAACAATTATTTATAAAATTTCACGTTTCTTCTTCCTTGTGTACCATCAGCTTCTTAAGTCCATAGATCAGTGACTTACGTCTTCCTCCCATTATCACCTTGTCTCTCTTATCACCTGCTGTGTCTTCTGGTCTCCTGAGAATATGTCTGCTATTGACTTTCCCACTGTGCTTCTTCCTACTTCATTTTTTCTTCAACTTTATTACTCCTTCATTTTCTCCATACTTTCCCTCAGTTTTTTTTCGTTTCCTCAGTCCTTCATCTCTTTCTTCAGTCATAAATGTCATTTTCTTCTATTGCAAGAATTCTTCCCTTGCTTTTTTTTAAACACATTTCATGTTTCCTTCCAGTGAGAATCTTATTTTTTCCACATTCCTTTTCCATTTTGCTTTAAAAATTAACTGTTATCATGTGTTCGTAACTTACAGGTTGTTCAAGGCACTGTTTAATACACCTTTTTTGTGTATGTATTCACCTGTATGTACTTAGCTATATGTGGTTGTAGGGTTCTAGCTACAACTCCTAGCCTCGTGTCTTCGCTGGCCACTACTAGGCCCACTTCCAGTTTCAAGAGCCTAGTCGTGCCTCTTCTTATAGAGCTATATATGGATCCCTCCTCCTCTACCAATTCACTCTCCAGATTGTTCTACTTCCTAACAACTCAATGGATGAAGAAGTTTGTGTGTGTGTGTGTGTGTGTGTGTGTGTGTGTGTGTGTGTGTGTGTGTGTGTGTGTGTGTGTTGCGTGTGTTTGCGTGCGTCCGTGCGTGCACTGTACATAAATTTTACAAAAATTGGAGAGTTACAAAGTATAGCATAGACCACATAAATAATATATAAATATCCCAGGAAAAGTGACGCTGTAATAAATAATTTAATCAGAGCATTGGCACGTCCAGAGCGGCAGAAGGGAAAAGCTATATTCAAATCATTGGCAGTGTAAAATGTATTAAGTTATATCACCTGTCAGTAATTATACGTCCCGTGTCACTCAGCACTGACAGATCTTACAGCTTTTCTGCTTACAGTCATCTTTTCCCTTAGGAATAAAATGGTTTTCTTCCTCTCCTCTTTTTCGTTTGGTTTATGGAGTTTTATCTTCTCTTTTAGAACCGCCTTCTTCTCTTTCGTGGCACTGTTGTCAACGTTATAAAATACACAAAATCGTCTTCCTAAATACGACACTATCGTCAAGGTTTACGTAGCATTCGTTGCTTCCTGCATAACAATATGCAAACTATACATAATGTGCTCCGGCCTATTTGAGAAATTTCTTATTGATAAAAAAATGAATGCGTCATATGTATTCACGAATATTCACGCATGTACTAAATCATACAACGGCTACAGAAACTGATTCACAGCCAAATACCCAGATTTAGCGAGGCTATGGGCAGAGATCTCTACATTTGCTGTCCATCTAACAGTTGATCTAAGTCGGACCGAAACATCGTCGCAAGCTTCTCTCTCCATGTGCGGGTTTTATTTGTGTATGGTACCAGAGTATTAGTCAACTATTGTGGTAGGTATTCTGTGGAAAATGATCTCACACACATGTAATAATAATGATTAGTATTAATAATGAAGATGGGACATGAGTTGCTTTTTTCTTTAACTTCAAATATTCACATTGAGGTAATAACGTGTACAATCTCATGAACATTCAGATGCACGGCCACGTATACGAATGCAAGAATATACCGTGGCCGGACAAATGAACGACGTACATTTCGCCGACGGACATTGGATCGAAAGTCAATTGGCCGAACGGATATTGCGCAGAAAGCCATTTGGCCGAACGGACAATAGACCGAACGGATAATAAGGTTAGATTAGGTGATGAATGCCAGTTCGGTCATATACCCATTCTGTGAAATGTCCGTCGGTGAAATTTCCGGTCGGTCAACTGTCCATCGGTGAAATGTTCGTCGGCGAAGTGTCCGGGAGCCAAATATACACATGCTGGTATGGTATCTTGGTTGCATAAATTATTTCGATGTATACTGGTAGACCATTGTCATGAACAACGTTCACGTGTGGCATTACATCACGATAAATATTTCTTCTCTGATCCAGCGTCAGACTTGGCTACACGATAAACCTTGATTTCCTAATCCTAATTCAAACGACCCGAAGTGATAAACCTCTTTTTCAACCCTTAGTCAGTCTGGTCAAACGTTTAACGTTTCTTCTCTAGTTCAGTGTCAGACTGGCTAAAACGATGAAAGCTCTTTTCTTATCTCACTATAGCCTCATCAAAACGATAAACGTTCCTTTCTAACCCTACTTTAGCCTCATCAAAACGATAAACATTCCTTCACTAATCCCACTTTAGCCTCATCAAAACGATAAACATTCCTTCACTAATCCCACTTTAGCCTCATCAAAACGATAAACATTCCTTCACTAATCCCACTTTAGCTTCATCAAAACGATAAACATTCCCTATCTAATCCCACTTTAGCCTCGTCAAAACGATAAACATTCCTTCACTAATCCCACTTTAGCCTCGTCAAAACGATAAACATTCCTTCTCTAATCCCACTTTAGCTACATCAAAACGATAAACGTTCCTTCTCTAATCCTACTTCGAGCAAAATTTTTTTCTGGGAATGAATGGCTGGTGTATTACCTTGTTAAATTTGCACAAACATTTCGGAGTATTCAGTTCACGCGTTGTGTATAAAACAAATTACTATAAAAAAAAGCCTTCATTATGCTTGCTGGGAAGTTTTATACATTGTGTTGTATTGACTCACCTTTAGACTCTTAATACTTGAGTGTAAATATCAGGAATTAGCGAGGATAAAAGAAGTGATGAAGCAGCTTCTCCGCTACACAACCTGGTTGGTTGCTGGTGCAGGTTTGTTTCTCCTCAACGTAACCTGTATGATGCATGCGTCTTGCTCCACTAAACCTGGATGCTGGTGCAGGTTTGTTTCTCCACTACACAACCTGGATGCTGGTACAAGATTGTTTCTTCACTACACATCCTGCATGATGTATGCATTTTTCTCCACACTCTGAATGCTGGTGCACACTTGTTTTTCCACTACGCAACCTGGATGAAGTTGTAGGCTGATTTCTTCACTACATAACCTGGATGCTTAAACAGGCATCCATCTCCACTACACAGTCTGGATGCTTACACATTCATTTTCAACCATTACACAACCTGGATGCTGGTGGAAGTATGCTAAATGTAGCTTTTTATTTTTGTACTCATGGCTGGTGCCTTTGTAAACAAACATTAGAATCTCCTCAAATTTACCCTAAGACACAGGGGTGTAAGGGCGATACTTACGCGGCTCTCTGGTCGAGGGTTGCGTCTCTCAGGTGCCGTCTTTTAAGCCCTAGAAAATACGAATTATAAACTGGTTTTATGCATCTTTTTTTTTCCTCTCTCCCACCGCCTCTACTTTTACATTAATTTGCAAAACAAAACTATTCGAGAAAAGTTTAGAGGCAGAAGTATCCAGTGTCGGAGTGTGGGTAATAAAGTGCTCTGCTTTGGTTACTTATTAAAGGCTTAATGTGTCCTCCACCACCCTGGTGTTCCATCTCCCTTCCTCGTTCAGTCTCGTGTTCCCCTTCCTCGTTCAGTCTCGTGTTCCCCTTCCTCGTTCAGTCTCGTGTTCCCCTTCCTCGTTCAGTCTCGTGTTCCCTTCCACGTTCAGTCTCGTGTTCCCCTTCCTCGTTCAGTCTCGTGTTCCCCTTCCTCGTTCAGTCTCGTGTTCCCCTTCCTCGTTCAGTCTCGTGTTCCCCTTCCTCGTTCAGTCTCGTGTTCCCCTTCCTCGTTCAGTCTCGTGTTCCCCTTCCTCGTTCAGTCTCGTGTTCCCCTTCCTCGTTCAGTCTCGTGTTCCCCTTCCTCGTTCAGTCTCGTGTTCCCCTTCCTCGTTCAGTCTCGTGTTCCCTTTCCTCGTTCAGTCTCGTGTTCCCCTTCCTCGTTCAGTCTCGTGTTCCCCTTCCTCGTTCAGTCTCGTGTTCCCCTTCCTCGTTCAGTCTCATGTTCTCCTTCCTCGTTCAGTCTCGTGTTCCCCTTCCTCGTTCAGTCTCGTGTTCTCCTTCCTCGTTCAGTCTCGTGTTCCCCTTCCTCGTTCAGTCTCGTGTCCCTTCCCCTCTCATTTTCCAACCTATATTCTCTTCCCCTTCCTCGTCCAGCCTAAAGTGGGTGTTCAGATGCTACATAGGTCAGCCTGAAGTTCACCCCTTCTTCTGCACGGCCGGCTAAATACCCCTCTTTGCAGACTAACATGAAGGACTTAGGAATGATAATGTCAGATGATCTCACCTTCAAGGACCACAGTAGCGTTACTGTTATAACTGCGAGGAAAATGGTAGGACGGATATTGAGAACCTTGAAAACAAGGGATACCAAGCCAGTGATGATTCTCTTTAAGTCACTTGCTCTATCTAGTTTGGAATACTGCTGTACATTAACAGCCTATTTCATGGTAGTTGAAAATGCAGATCTGGAGAATGTACAGAAGATCTTAACTAGACGTAATCAGCCGAATTACCAGAAACGTTTGAAGTCCTTTGACCTGCACCCTTGGAGTGCAGGCTAGAAAGGTATATCGTAATTTACACCCCCCGGTGAAAAGCAAAGGTCCGTAAGTATAGTGAGAGTAAACACAGTAAGGGTTAGGGCCCCAAGACTGTTCAACAGCCTACCCCTATAATTAAGGGGGATTACACCTAATGTCAGTGCCTGACCAGCCGGGCTGTAGTTCGTACGTTGGATTGCATGCTGACAGCAATAATATCCTGATTGTTCAGACAATATTCCACCTTCAGGCCTGGTCATGGACCGCGCCGCAGGGGCGTTTACCCCTGGAACTCCCTCCAGGTAAGTATTTAGGCAGGCCTTTTCTGCAGGCCTTAGCGCCTCTCAGCCTGCTTAAAGCTCCCACTGGCCTAATGCTCAGTCACCCCACTAAACATTTAATACTCTTACCCATCGACCAGCTAAATGCTGCTTTCAGCCCTCTCTGCCAGTTTAATACCCATGTCGGCTGCCCAGATGCCCTCATTCCCTTTTACCCGGGCAGTAATTTCCCCCTAGTTTTCCCTCCCCACGGAGAACTTCTTCCTCTGTTCTCTTAATAACATTTCCATATCTGCATTTATACCTCCACCTGCAGTGTCCGCTTAAGGATGTGATCATAAACGAATTATCATGGAAGACAAAAAACACTAACCCTGAGAAAAATAAGGTGTTATCTTAGCGTCTGTTAACACGAGTAGAATGGTTGTCTCCTGGGAATATAAATAAAGCCTGAGCAGGTTATGATAATTCCCAACAAAAGTGTCAGGTTCGTACCAACCAAATGTGGTGGTATGATTTGTGATACAGCTTGAAATTTATGATTTGTTTTTATAGCTAACTATTTAAGATTTGTGTTTGTAGCTGGATATTTAATCTCTCTCGATGGGGTATCTTCAAGTACCTGCCAATATAATTTTTCTTCTTCCGTGGTTATCTATAATAACTTAAGAAAGTGTCATTCTGTTGGCTTCAAATTTTCAACAATGATGCACTGTTGCTAAGGAAAGGTTCGTGCAACTATGGGTATGTGTTGTTACCCTCTCATCAATGTTATGGCCATATCTGATCGGCTTCAAACTTCTAACGCTGGTATATCTTACTCTGAAGTAGGTTGGGATTTGTTACTGGAATGTTAGTGATGATTTTATTTTTAAAATGGTGAAATATCTTCAATATGTTTCTTCTGAAACTTCAGATTTTAATAACTGATGCATTTTATAGACAGCATGATACCCAACAAGTTTAGTCTTTGTATGTGCAAATTTGTCAACTTCCTAACATAATAAACTTGGAATCGCTGGTTTCCGAGAAATAATCAAAGAATGCTCGTTCTGATTGGCTTCAAAGTTTCTGTGGACTTTGCCCATAAAAGAGTTTGCATTGATTTTAGGCTATTTTAATGACATGATACAGGGATCCCTTTCATGAACCTGCACGATTACTTAAATACATCTAGTCATAATTTGTATTATAACTTGTTATATGTTAGATATAATGTTAATTTTCTTAGGTTTAATAGTTTATTACGCACCCCATACCTATCCTGTGGACTCGTAATGGGGCCAGGGAAAGGCTCCCCATTGTTTTAGTAGCTAAGCAAATTAGTGGCAATGAACTACTTAAAAGTTTATGATGTGGTAACAATCGTAGTTGTTTACGCAGAATGAATTTGGGACAAAAATCATCACAATGAAGTTTATATGTAGTCACAGGCCATTTATAGTACCTAATGATTTAGGAATGTATGATTGAATTTTGAAAAGTTTTAACTGGTTATGAGTTACTGCAACACAGAAAGTTAGGGAATTTTTACAGAATGGATAGTAATATACCACTGTCGAGTTGTCTGTGAATTAGTATACAACTGTGAGTTAGTTGTCTCTGAGTTAATGAATTTCGGCACATAATGATGTAGGGTGTGACACTGGTTAATCTGGCAAAGTTTACATTTAATTTGGTCTATGACAGCTGATGCTAGTTTCCAGAGGAACCTGCTGGCCGGCCGAAGCCAGGCAACGGTGACATCCAGCAAGAATCTGCTGATTTTGTTGGATGCTTCATGTACATGTGGCTCTTGGTGCTGCTAGGTAGAATGATAATAGATGGATTGACTACTGTTAGTATCCCTTTGTTTCAGTTCAGTGAAGTTCACTTGAATTTTTTTCTTTGTATAATCGTTCTCAAACTGCTAATGGACAGCCCAGAGTTGTGATATACTCCATTCTTTAAGGCATACTCATTTAAAGAAAAATCTGCCTCCATTAAGTAATATATACAATTAAACAAGTACCCAGTGGGCGTACTTACCGGTTTGTGCTTACCTGTTCTTAAAGATATATATATATATATATATATATATATATATATATATATATATATATATATATATATATATATATATATATATATATATATATATTTTATAACAACGAACGAGTGGTATTGATCAATAACAACACCTGCGCTAGCCAAGGATTTGAACCCATGTTGTACTGGCCTGCCTCATGGTAAGCGAGAACCACATGACGCTTTAAACCACAGGACCACCGAACCCTACAAGAATGGCGCAGCCAGCACACAGCTAGCTGTTCTCGCTTACCATGAGGCAGGCCAGTACAACATGGATTCGAATCCTTGGCTAGCGCAGTGTTGTTAATGATCAATTCCACTCGTTCGTGGTTACAATTATATATAAATGCTGCCCGTGAGGCTAGTACACCAAACAGGGATGAGAATGAAATTAGCCTAGAAGCTCCCACACCTCCGTATGCCCTCGGATGGCGGCCCAACAGCTAGGTCTGTGCTGGCTGCGCCATTCTTGTAGGGTTGGGTGATAATGTGGTTTAAAGCGTCATGTGGTTCTCGCTTACCATGAGGCAGGCCAGTACAACATGGGTTCAAATCCTTGGCTAGCGCCGTGCTGTTATTGATATACATAAATATATATATATATATATATATATATATATATATATATATATATATATATATATATATATATACACACACACACACATAGTATATCTCCAGAACTACTTATACATATTATTGTGCTTCTTGACCATGGCTAAAGAAATATTTCCTGTCATTCCTGTAATTTATTTCCATTCAGTTTTTAACTGTGCTCACGTATACCAGTTTCCTCCTGGTAATCGATGCTAAAAGCCAATAAGTGGAATTCACTACTAGGAGAGAATACTGTTCATGTTATTCCGTGCTTGATCTGTCCTCACCTCCAATTCCCATGACACTGCATTTGTTCGGGTTGAACTCGCAAACCTACTTGACTGACCACATCTCTAGTCTGTTGAGGTTATCACTATTCTTTCCTGTTTTTATTCTCATTACTTTTACGTCTGCAGTGTGTGTGGGGGGAGGGGAGGGGAGAGGGACGGAAGAGTTGCATACATTAAGTAAATCTTATTGATATGGGCTGGGGGTGGTTCTAACATCAAGAACCCACCAGCGTGGGTACAATGCCCATATATCAAGGACCATCCTGAGTGGGTACCATACCCTCCTTATCGACCTTTCATATTATTCTCAACACAAGAAGTTGCATTAACAACCCCTAAGCAGTTTTCCTTAAAAATATTTAAATAACTGATGATAAATATAATAACGTGAATAGAATATTGTATGAATAAAGTATATAGTGTATAAATGAGGTTGCTAAAATAATGCATAAATGAGATTCATTAAAACAGTGTACAAATGAGGTAGTTGTAGATAAATGGTTCAGAGAACCGACAAGTTGATAAATTAGGCATATGTACAACACTTGGGTATCTTTATTGAGGGAGCGTTTCGCCACACACTGGCTTCATCAGTCATACAAAGAAGACTGGTGAAGAGCAGGAGTTTGAGCCAATCAGTCCCTCAGCCTTGAGTAGATGTAATCAGTCCATCAATCTTGAAAAGAATACAGCCTATGTACGAAGTGACTTATGTACTATAGATAGGTGAGGTGAAGCAGTAGTAGGTGGTATCACACTTGACAAATCTAAATGTGGAAGTAGACTGATGGACTGGTTGCATCGACTCGAGGCTGAGGGACTGATTACCTCGAACTACTCCTGTTTTATTTTTTTTTACCATTCTCCTTTGTATGGACTGATACCCAAGTGTTGCAAATGTGTCTACGTAATTTATCAATTTGTCGGTTCTCTGGACCATTTATCTTCATTCCTGCCGGACACAGCAACATCTTGGGATCTTAATACAGGGAATCCTTCACTTGCCTAACCTTTAGTCATGACCTACTTCCACATTTGAATTTTTCAAGTGTGATACCACCTACGACTGCTTCACCTCACCTGTCTACAGTATATAAGCCACTTCTTCGCACATATGTTATATTCTTTACAAGACTGATGGACTGATTACATCGACTCAAGGCTGAGGGACTGATTTCCTCAAATTCCTCCTGTTCTTCACCATTCTCCATTGTATGGACTGATGAAGCCACTGTGTGGCGAAACGTTTCCTCAGAGATACTCAAGCGTTGCACATGTGTCTAATTCATCAAGAATGGCGACGATCAGGAGTTTGAGGTAATCATTCCCTTCACCATTCTTCTTTGTTTTGGACTGATGAAGCCATTGCGTGGCGAAACGTTTCCTCAATATACCCAAGGGTTGAACATGTGTCTAATTCATAAAATGAGGTGGATAAATAACGTATGAATGAAGAAAGTGTAAAGTTTTATGAAACTATATTGCGATAGATGATGATCTATCGTAACAACGACTGTGAAGCTTCTCATTGGCTTGCATACTGCCATTCCACTTTGATCTAATATATTGAGACCTCGGATGATTGGTGCTGTGACCTCAGTCTTTGATTTGTGTTGTTATATGCCGCTCTAATTCGATTTAATCTTCGTAAGACACCACCGGTGATTTTTCTTCGTGATTCGCAGGTTTTTATATGTGATGAAATTCTGTGATGCGTTCTATAAGCGTGTCTGCAATGTTGTGACCCTTCTATTATGGTCTGTTGTGACCTACTGTGACCCCTCTGTTGTGATCTTTCTCTCGTGACCTCTCTGTACCCACCCTTCTAAGAACATAAGACTGGAACAACACTGCAGCAGGTTTGCTGGCCCATTTTAGGCAAATCCTTCTCAAAAACTAACCATTCCATACCACATAATTGTCTAACCCTTACCCAAAGTCACCAAAGAATTTGCTTCAATTTCTCTGTGGTCTTCCACCCAGACTACAGATCACTGTCGTGATCTGTGGCTTCTGATAAGGTGTATTAACAAGACACAATTTTACTGAAAATAAACATTTCGACCACCAGGGACTTGATAAATTCGTCCCTGGTGGGCGAAACGTCTTCCCCCTTCAAAATAACATAACCTACATCTTGTGTCTTATTAACCTATTTACGGTAAATAAAATCACTTGATATTAGGCCCTGATGCACCACGAGGCCTGGTCACAGACCGGACTGAGGGGGCGTTGAAACCCTCTCCAGGTATATTCAAGATCTTATACTGGGACTTCGAAGTAGTCATGTTTCAGATTTGTTCCCCTTTTACACAGTTTCACTGTTAGTTGCTAGTTTTATTTTTATGCAACTAAACATATCACCCTGAAGATGGTCGTGTGAATGCGGGACAGCGATCACCGGTGGCCCGGTGGCCTGGTGGCTAAAGCTCCCGCTTCACAAACGGAGGGCCCGGGTTCGATTCCCGGCGGGTGGAAACATTCGACACGTTTCCTTACACCTGTTGTCCTGTTCACCTAGCAGCAAATAGGTACCTGGGTGTTAGTCGACTGGTGTGGGTCGCATCCTGGGGGACAAGATTAAGGACCCCAATGGAAATAAGTTAGACAGTCCTCGATGACGCACTGACTTTCTTGGGTTATCCTGGGTGGCTAACCCTCCGGGGTTAAAAATCCGAACGAAATCTTATCTTATCTTATCTTATATCCACTGTCTATTTTTTTTACTGCTAGCTTTTTCGTGTAGGCACACACATATACATACATATGCAAATACATATGTGCCAATGAATACATTATGTGTAAATATGTATATGAATGCAAACTTTCAGTAATGTTTTCCACTTGAAAACTGTTGTTAAGAAACTTTAAATCTGTGGACATGGGAAAATTAATTACGAAAAAACAGTTAATGAAAAGAGAGGTAAAAAATGGAAGATTACAGTGGTGTTAGTTATTGTTCTCCGCTCAAACAGAGAGGGAGGGGGAGAGAGGGAGGGGGAGAGAGGGAGGGGGAGAGAGGGAGAGGGAGGGGGAGAGAAGGAGGGGGAGAGGGGGACAGAGGGATAGGATGTTAAATTAACCTCAAGTTCCTCCCGTCACAATTGATATTTCAAATTAACTACAATTGTAACTCTTGTAGTTATGTATCATGAAGACAGTGACGGGGAGAGAGAGGAAGAGAAATTGGAGAGTGCAGGAAGGGATAAGAGAGTAGGAAAAGGGAGGAAGGGGAAAGGAGATAAAAGGGATTATGAAGAGAGAGGGAAGAAGAGAGGGAGGATGGAAGGGGGGGAGGAAGGAATGAAGAAAGGGGAAAGGATGGGAAGGAGGGCAAAGACGTGGTCAAGACATACATATATATATATATATATATATATATATATATATATATATATATATATATATATATATATATATATATATATATATATATATAAAATATATATATATATATATATATATATATATATATATAATATATATATATATATAATATATATATATATATATAATATATATATATATATAATATATATATATATATAATATATATATATATATAATATATATATATATATATATATATATATAATATATATATATATATATATATATATATATATATATATATATATATATATATATATAATGTCGTGCCTAATAGGTAAAACTGATCAATTAGCAAGAACTCATTTAAAATTAAGTCCTTTGTATAATTTTCTCTAATACGTTTAAAGATATATTTTTTTCATTTATGTTAATGTAAAAATTTGTAATTTTGCACCAAAAGAACCTTAGAAAAGCTACTTAACCTTATTATAACAAGCGTAATTTAATTTAGCCTAATCCAACTAAATATATTTTAGATAAGTTTACAATAATTTAATAATAAAGAAACACATTGAAATATATATTTTTTCGTTAGGTTCAGAATGATTTTTGCGAAATTATTACATACACGAATTTTCGCTTGCCTTATTCGGCAAGAAGAGCGTTGCTATTTAAGCCAAAATCGAGACACACACACACACACACACACACACACACACACACACACACACACACACACACACACACACTTTCACACACACACACTTTCACACACACACACACACTTTCACACACATTCATACACTGACAATCACTTAACTTAATTTACATTCACCCATTTAAAACGTTTGAGTCTTTAAGGCTACATTTCGCTCACGGGAGCTTTGTCAAGGCTCACAATGAGGCTTGATAAACAGATACATGTAAATATAAGAACACTGTTGGCCCATACTAGGCAGGTCCACTTCAGGTAAAAGGACGCATATGCAACTAATGTGACATTTTATTGTGGCAACTTTCCCCTCTCCAGGAGCTTTATCAAGCCGTTACCAACATTAATACAAATCCATCTCACACCCACTTACATGCTTGTCAAGCCTATTTTTATAGGTTCTCGCTTTTGTGACGTTACTTAGAAGTTTGTTCCACTTATCCACAACTCTGTTACTAAATCAATAGTTTCCTATATACTTTCTAAACCCATTTTTTTTCAACTTGAACCCAGTACTGCGTGCCCTGTATTTTTGACACGTTGTTTATATCCCCCATATTTACTCCTGTCTTCCATTTGTACACAGTCACTATATCCTCCAGGTTGAGGGACTGATTTCCTAAGTCTTCCTCCTCATCTTCCACCATTCTTCTCTGTATTGGAATGTAGAAGCCACTGGCTGGAGAAACGTTTCCAGGATAATGATACCCAAATGTTGCACAAGTGCCTCAGTTATCAACTTGTCGGTATTGTATACCATTTATACAAACTACATTTACTGTTTCTAGTGCCGCATGAGTCACATGGATACGCTGTTGTTTATTCACTACCTTGCTGCCAATCACTTCGAGCTGAGACACCTTACTGCTCAGTATGTTGTCAAGGTCACCTGGTTTCCGGACGGAGAAAGCAGTGAGGCAATTTAACTCATACTTACATCCTCCACAGTGGATGGTATAAAAGACTTATCATTCCCCCTTTTTGCTCGCCAAATCTTAAGATTTGATGAAGCTTTACATGAGGCAAGACAAAAGCTAGCTCTTCATGGTTCTTACTCTATACTGTGGACACCTCGCCTTGTGTCTCCTTTATGGTTGCACTCTTCAGAGCAAAATTACTTGACATTATTGTTATAAAATTATCCACACAGTAATGTTGGCCTTATAGCAGGGACAAAAAAAAGCCTAATGGCTCAGGCCATTGGCGCTTGAAGTACCTGATTAGTTACGCCATCGACTAGGAGGGCTAGTCTGGTTTGCGGGAGGGGATGAGATGACTTGCTGGAGACAGGCAGTGAACAAGTTGCACTACCACTAAACTCAGTTTTAGCCCATTTACTTGTGTCTTAACTATAGATCTTCCAGGGATGGAGGTGCATTAATAGAAGCGAAGAAATCACGGAACGGGTGGAGCCTGAAGCCATGGCAAGTTAGTTCTAAAATTCATAGAATTTATTTGTCATGGGTTCAAGTCCCACCCGTTCCGTGATATATTTGCTTTTGTGCTATTACGATTCCGTGAGTCATGCCAGTTCAGGAAAGTTCTAAACCTCCTTCAAGACGAATACCTTGATGGCAGTGAAGGAAGATTGTACACCCCTTTCAATGAAGGAAGGTTATTTCTCACCTTGAAGACGAAAACCTTAATGGCACTGAAGGTATTTTGTACACAATCATCAAGGAATCCCTTGATGGTAGTAAAGTTCTACACGTTGACGTGATAAAGAATACGACACATGTGCAGCACGAGTATCTTTATTTTTAAGGTGTATTACCAACCAGCGGCTGTATGGATTCAATGCAGAGTTTACCAGCAGGTGAAGAATTCGACACGTACAACATCTGGGCATCTTTTCTTTTGTAGCCGTTTCGCCAACCAATGGTTTTATCAATACAAGGACATAATGTGAAGAATGTAGCATTATGTACAAAAGATGAGGTAATCAGTTCCTCAGAGTTGGTGAAAAGCACCGTAGTCTAGAAAAATGTGAAGCACAGGCATGAAGCTTGGCGTTTATATACCGGCGTCAGGAAAGGGACGTGAAGCAGATGAAGACATTGTCTCTGGTAGGTGGGATTTCTCAGTGGAAGTAAGTGTTGAAACTGGAGACAGTAGAAGAGGAGGAAATCAGTCCCTCAGCCTACATGAAAGTGCTCACCCACAGTCTTGATAATTCTCAAGCTTTAACGTATGTAGTAAAATTACATTAATCACGAAATAATGCAAAATCTCAGTACATTTAATGGGAAATGTATTTCATTTTTTATGTTCTCGTAGTAACATTTTCAAAAACCTACTTTGTGTACATCATAACACCCTTTTATGTACACCTATATGCACATGTTGGTGTGTACATTATTTTACACTGTTATATGTACGTTGGTAAGTACATTGTGATGTACATGTTAGAAAATTCATTGTTATTCAATTTATGTACAGTTTGGTGAGTACATTGTATTACACACTATGATGTACATTTTACGTGTACACTGTTAGCATTCTTTATGTGCACGTTGGTGTGTACATTCTTACTTGTTCTGTGGTGTACATTTCGATTCATAAATTTTTTGTACACAGTATTTTTTATGTACATTTCGTTGCTGTTTAGCGCTGTACATGTACTACTACGTTACAAAGGCTGGTGTGCACACAGTGGTACTGACCATGAGGTACAGCTTCCATTATGGTGTACTTACACTACACAAATAACAAATTTTCGGTCCGATTTGGACTTTTCTCCCCCATGTGTGGGTTATTTGGACTTTTCTCCCCCATGTGTGGGTTATTTGGACTTCTCTCCCCCATGTGTGGGTTATTTGGACTTCTCTCCCCCATGTGTGGGTTATTTGGACTTCTCCCCCATGTGTGGGTTATTTGGACTTCTCTCCCCCATGTGTGGGTTATTTCTGTATTGTTCCAGTCACGCTATTGTACCTTTTATTCTATACGGTGTACTTATTCCGCCTTTATTATTCTTCATCCTTCTCTACTCTACTTAATCCGTCTTCAGTGCACTTAATCTAGTGCATCGAATCTGTTTTCAGTGCAAGTAATCCGTCCACAGTGCACCGTTTCAGTTTCCGGCGTACTAATCCGTCTACAATGCATTTAATCAATCTACAATGCACTCAGTCTAAAATGCACTTTGTAGATGAATGGTTCAGAGAACCGACATGTTGATAAATTAGACACATGTGCAACTCTTGGGTATCTTTATTGAGGAAACGTTTCGCCACACAGTGGCTTCATCAGTCCATACGTAGGAGAAACTTGAAGAACAGGAGGAAAATGAGGTAATCAGTCCCTCAGCCTTGAGTCGATGTGTTCAGTCCACCAATCTTGAATAGAATACGGCATATGAGCGGAGAAGCAGCTTATAAACCGTATGGCAGGAGAGGTGCAGCAGTCATAGGTGGTGTCACATTTGTTCAATGTGGAAGTAGGTCGTGCCCAAGAATTAGGCAAGCGAAGAATTCCTAAGTATTAAGATCCCAAGAAGTTGCAGTGTCTGACAGGTTTGTAGATGAATGGTTCAGAGAACCGACATGTTGATAAATTAGACACATGTGCAACTCTCAAGGCTGAGGGACTGATTACCTCATTCTCCTCCTGTTCTTCAAGTTTCTCCTACGTATGGACTGATGAAGCCACTGTGTGGCGAAACATTTCCTCAATAAAGATACCCAAGAGTTGCACATGTGTCTAATTTATCGAAATGCACTTTATCCGTCTACAGTGTACTGTATCTGTCTACAGTGTATTTAATCCGTCTACAGTGCATTTATCCATCTACAAAGCAGTGTACTATATCCGTCTACAGTGCACTTAATCCGTTTTAGTACACTTAATCCGTCTTCGGTGCACTTAATCCGACTTCATTGGTCTACTTGATTCGTCTCCAGTGAACAAAATCTGTCTCGCATTGACGTAATGCGTCTTCAATGTCTTAAATCCATTAGTAATGTCTCTCTATAACTTGGGTGAGTTATCCAGACGGTTGAGATGACAGGTAATGTTGTATCAATCAGTCAATCAATATTTCGCGGTAGTATGAT
>NC_091373.1:15042045-15074975 GCF_038502225.1 Cherax quadricarinatus
GTACAGAGAACTTTCACGGCGCACATAACGGAGATAAAACACCTCAATTACTGGGAGCGCCTGAGGTTCCTAAACCTGTATTCCCTGGAACGCAGGAGGGAGAGATACATGATTATATACACCTGGAAAAACCTGGAGGGACTAGTACCGAACTTGCACACGAAAATCACTCACTACGAAAGCAAAAGACTTGGCAGACGATGCACCATCCCCCCAATGAAAAGCAGGGGTGTCACTAGCACGTTAAGAGACCATACAATAAGTGTCAGGGGCCCGAGACTGTTCAACTGCCTCCCAGCACACATATGGGGGATTACCAACAGACCCCTGGCAGTCTTCAAGCTGGCACTGGACAAGCACCTAAAGTCAGTTCCTGACCAGCCGGTCTGTGGCTCGTACGTTGGTTTGCGTGCAGCCAGCAGCAACAGCCTGGTTGATCAGGCTCTGATCCACCAGGAGGCCTGGTCACAGACCGGGCCGCGGGGGCGTTGACCCCCGGAACTCTCTCCAGGTAAACTCTCCAGGTAAACTATATCTCTACTTCTATCTATTGAACTTTTCCCTCACACCTATTGGAAAGTAACTGCCTTTATTACACAGCAACACAAGCCAGCACTATCCTAAACAATGCTAAAAGTCTATCAGTACTTAACTACAACATCAGGTCCTTAAGCAAACACTATGATGACATCCTGGCACTCCTTGAATCACTAAAGACACCCTTCTCCTGCATTATTCTTACTGAGACCTGGTTTAAGCAGGACACAATAGATATCTACCCTCTACCAGGATACACAGCATTTCACAACTGCAGACCAAACCAAGTTGGGGGTGGTATTGCAATCTATTACTCTAACCAACTATCTTATATTAGCACCACTTGCTTTAGTGATGAATATGGGGAATACATTTTTGCTAATTTTACTGCAAAAAACCTTAAGACACCTATAGCAATCGGTGCCATTTACCGGATACCTCACACAAACATCCCAAATTTCAGTGAGAAATTAAAGTCACCAATAACAAACAGACAAATGAATAAGCACCACCTTCTCTTAGCTGGAGACTTCAACATTAACCTTGGCTTACTAGATGATCAGCCTGTAACTGATTTCATCAACAATATGAACAACACACTTCTCATACCAACAATAACTAAACCAACCAGGCTCACTGAGACAAGTGCAACCATAATAGTCCACATATGGACCAATATACTAGCCCCCCTTAAATCAGGGATAATCACAGATAGCACTACAGACCACTACCCTACCTTCCTCCTGACAAACATTAGTAAACCACCACTTGAATTCAACAAAGTCTCATTTAGACTCAATGACGAGGCCTCAATAAGGAAGTTCACAACTGACCTAGAGATTGTTGACTGGCCTACAGAATTCTCCAAGGCCAATGGTATTGACGACTGGACAGACATTTTTCTTAACAAATTACTTAGACTATACAACAAACATTGTCCTATAAAAACGAAACAGATCACAAACAAACGGCTTGGTTGCCCATGGCTAACCAGTACCATTCTGAAATCCATTGACAAGAAACACCAATATGAAAAGCAATATAGACAGGGCTTAATATACAAAGATATTCTTAAACACTATTCATCAGTTCTCACCAAAGTAATAAAGAAAGCCAAACAACTATACTACTCCAGTAGATTCACAGACACTAGAGGAGATATAAAAAAGACCTGGAAAACACTCTCTCAGATTCTAGGGACCCACAAACTGAAAAAACCAAGAATATTGTCCTAACTAAACCTAATGAAACACCACTACATCCCACTGACACAGCTAACAAGATAAACGACTTCTTCTCAACCATTACCTGGAGTTTACCTGGAGAGAGTTCCGGGGGTCAACGCCCCCGCGGCCCTGTCTGTGACCAGGCCTCCTGGTGGATCAGAGCCTGATCAACCAGGCTGTTGCTGCTGGCTGCATGCAAACCAACGTACGAGCCACAGCCCGGCTGATCCGGAACTGACTTGAGGTGCTTGTCCAGTGCCAGCTTGAAGACTGCCAGGGGTCTGGTGGTAATCCCCCTTATGTGTGCTGGGAGGCAGTTGAACAGTCTCGGGCCCCTGACACTTATTGTATGGTCTCTTAACGTGCTAGTGACACCCCTGCTTTTCATTGGGGGGATGGTGCATCGTCTGCCAAGTCTTTTGCTTTCGTAGTGAGCGATTTTCGTGTGCAAGTTCGGTACTAGTCCCTCTAGGATTTTCCAGGTGTATATAATCATGTATCTCTCAAGCGCTCCCAATAATTGAGGTGTTTTATCTCCGTTATGCGCGCCGTGAAAGTTCTCTGTACATTTTCTAGGTCGGCAATTTCACCTGCCTTGAAAGGTGCTGTTAGTGTGTAGCAATATTCCAGCCTAGATAGAACAAGTGACCTGAAGAGTGTCATCATGGGCTTTGCCTCCCTAGTTTTGAAGGTTCTCATTATCCATCCTGTCATTTTTCTAGCAGATGCGATTGATACAATGTTATGGTCCTTGAAGGTGAGATCCTCCGACATGATCACTCCCAGGTCTTTGACGTTGGTGTTTCGCTCTATTTTGTGGCCAGAATTTGTTTTGTACTCTGATGAAGATTTAATTTCCTCATGTTTACCATATCTGAGTAATTGAAATTTCTCATCGTTGAACTTCATATTGTTTTCTGCAGCCCACTGAAAGATTTGGTTGATGTCCGCCTGGAGCTTTGCAGTGTCTGCAATGGAAGACACTGTCATGCAGATTCGGGTGTCATCTGCAAAGGAAGACACGGTGCTGTGGCTGACATCCTTGTCTATGTCGGATATGAGGATGAGGATATAGGATCTAATCTCGCCAATAAAATCCCACATACCAATGCCCATGCCGGGGACTACCTAGATGGGAATTTCCCAAATTCCTTCTATCTTGCACCAACTGAGCCCTCGGAAGTCACCGAGATTATAAAGTCACTTAAAAACAACTCAAAGAATCTGTCTAATGTCCCACCATTACTGTACAAGCGAGCGGCCCATATCCTTTCACATTCTATTTCATTACTTTTTAACAAGTCACTAGAAACTAGCACCTTCCCGAAACTACTCAAGATGGCAAGGGTTACACCAATACATAAAGGTGGTGACCCTACAGACTTAAACAACTATAGGCCAATATCAAACTTACCATTGCTATCCAAAATCTTTGAGAAACTCGTGCACAGGAGACTATATTCATTTATAACAACACAAAACATACTCAACCCCTGCCAATTTGGATTCAGGAAAAATAAAAGCACTAATGATGCAATCATAAAAATGCTAGATCTGCTTTACACAGCATTTGAAAATAAGGAATATCCACTAGGAATTTTTTATTGACCTAAGAAAAGCTTTTGACACAGTAGACCACGATATCCTACTCCACAAACTTGACCATTATGGTATAAGAGGCCATGCGCTTGCTTATTTCAAATCTTACCTTACTAATAGGTATCAGTATGTCACCATTAAAGACACAGCATCAACAACACGGCCACTTGATACTGGAGTTCCGCAGGGAAGTGTCCTTGGTCCCCTGCTCTTCCTCATATACATCAATGATCTTCCAAACGTATCCCAACACCTGAAACCCATTCTCTTTGCTGACGACACGACTTATGTCATCTCTCACCCTAATCTTGCCACCCTCAACACCATTGTTAACGAGGAGCTGATCAAAATATCGACTTGGATGACAGCCGATAAACTTACGCTTAACACTGACAAAACCTACTACATTATGTTTGGTAGCAGAGCAGGAGATGCACAAATCAACATTAAGATCGACAACACTCTAATTACCAGACATAATGAGGGCAAATTCCTAGGCCTATACCTTGACAACAACCTGAATTTCAGCACCCATATCCAACACATAACCAATAAAGTATCCAAAACAGTTGGGATCCTCTCCAAGATACGATACTAAGTGCCGCAAACTGCCCTTATCACACTATACCATTCACTTATATATCCATACCTCACCTATGCTATTTGTGCTTGGGGATCAACAGCAGCAACACACCTAAAGCCAATAATAACCCAACAAAAAGCTGCAGTAAGAATAATCACTAAATCCCATCCCTGGCAACACCCCCCCACTCTTCATAGATCTAAACTTACTCCCTGTTCAGTACATCCACACTTACTACTGTGCAATCTACATCTACAGGACCTTAAACTCCAATATCAACCTTGACCTAAAATGTTTTCTTGATAGTTGTGACAGAACCCACAGGCATAATACGAGACACAAACATCTCTACGACATTCCCAGTGTCCGACTAAACCTTTACAAAAATTCAATGTATGTCAAAGGCCCTAAAATCTGGAACACCCTACCTGAGAACTCTAGAACTGCAGACACATTCTTCACCTTCAAAACTTCCATTAGAAAACATCTTATCTCCCTGATACACCCCATCAACTAACTACACGAATACCACCTGGTGGTTCACATTTACACTCACTCACCCATTTGACCATAAACAGAAATATTAATCTTAATCTTAAAATAATGAATCCTATAATACTCCAATACTGAAACTATGTACTGTGCCAAAACAAAAGCATTCACATTGCTAAAGTCACAAACTAGTATTTAGTCACTTAGCCATAATACCAACTTACCTCATAATTTGTAATATTTTAAAATAAAGAATTAAACTAAGTCTGCCCGAAATGCCTAGCCATGCTAGGCGTTCTAGTGGTACACTCTGTAATCATTATTTAACTACATGTAAACCACACAGCAACCAAATTCTGTAAATTCAACATTGTAATCTTTATAGAGAATAAACTTTGAATTTGAATTTGAATTTGAATTTGAATTTGAATTTGGTTCTTCCGTCAGTTCAAACCGCTCCTCGGTTGAACATCACACAAAAACCACAAAGTGCTGTAGCTTCTCTCTTTCTCTCTCAGCTGGGTGGGCTTACTGAGTGTAGTTAATACCTGGAGAGGCTGGAACGGCTGGAATGCTTGCAAACAATCAGACAGATGTTCAAGCAGGCAGACTGGTAGGACTGACACTTGTGCAACATCTGGTTATCTTTATTGTAGACGTTTCGCCATGCAGTGGCTTTATCAATACAGATTCTCGGACAAAATTAGAAAACGGTGTTGTAAACACCAACTCCAAGGCTGAGGGACTGATTACCTCAACTTTTGTATATAGTTCTCCTGTTTTCTAATTATGTCCAAGAATCTGTATTGATAAAGCCACTGGATGGCGAAACGTCTACAATAAAGATAACCAGATGTTGCACAAGTGTCTTAACTTTCATCTTGTCGGTATTGTATACCTGTCTTGCACAGAGATAAGAGATAATTAAGATAGTAGCCAAGTGAGACTTAAGGTTGTAATATTGCCAGCTGCAGTAAGGCAGTGTGAACTAGACACGTCAGTGTGGAAGACAACTGTTCACTAGCCTAAGTAAGTATCTGAGCTTAATTTACACTATCTGTAGGACTATGTTAGCCAGTTTGAGGAGCTATGGTAACTAGATAGGTTAATCAAAGTTAACTTACCATCCTGTTCAACCAAAGTAACCAGCCTGGTAAATAAAGATTAATTAGCTTGTTGAACCATAGCCATGTCAATCACATCAGTACACAATACACCGATTATACAATAGTGCTGAAAGGCAATAGTCGTCTGTACCTCTGCACAACAGTTTATAGTACTGCTGCACAACAGTTTACAGTACTGTAGCACAACAGCTTATAGTACTGCTGAACAACAGTTTATAGTACTGTACCACAACAGTTTATAGTAATGTAGCACAACAGTTTATAGTACTGCTGCACAACAGTTTATAGTACTGCTGCAAAACAGTTTATAGTACTGTACCACAACAGTTTATAGTAATGTAGCACAACAGTTTATAGTACTGCTGCACAACAGTTTATAGTACTGCTGCACAACAGTTTATAGTACTGTACCACAACAGTTTATAGTACTGCTGCACAACAGTTTATATTACTGCTGCACAACAGTTTATAGTACTGTACCACAACAGTTTATAGTAATGTAGCAAAACAGTTTATAGTACTGCTGCACAACAGTTTATAGTACTGCTGCACAACAGTTTATAGTACTGTACCACAACAGCTTATAGTACTGCTGCACAACAGTTTATAGTACTGCTGCACAACAGTTTATAGTACTGTACCACAACAGTTTATAGTACTGCTGCACAACGGTTTAGAGTACTGTTGCACAACAGTTTGTAGTACTGCTGCACAACAGTTTACAGTACTATACCACAACAGTTTATAGTACTGCAGCACAACAGTTTATAGTACTGCTGCATAACAGTTTATAGTACTGTACCACAACAGTTTATAGTCCTGCTGCACAACAGTTTATAGTACTGCTGCACAACAGTTTATATTACTGCTGCACAACAGTTTATAGTACTGCAGCACAACAGTTTATACTACTGTAGCACAACAGTTTATAGTACTGCTGCACAACAGTTTATAGTACTGTAGCACAACAGTTTATAGTACTGTATCACAACAGTTTATAGTACTGTACCACAACAGTTTATAGTACTGCTGCACAACAGTTTATAGTACTACTGCACAACAGTTTATAGTACTGTAGCACAACAGTTTATAGTACTGCTGCACAACAGTTTATAGTACTGCTGCACAACAGTTTATAGTACTGCAGCACAACAGTTTATACTACTGTAGCACAACAGTTTATAGTACTGCTGCACAACAGTTTATAGTACTGTAGCACAACAGTTTATAGTACTGTATCACAACAGTTTATAGTACTGTACCACAACAGTTTATAGTACTGCTGCACAACAGTTTATAGTACTACTGCACAACAGTTTATAGTACTGTAGCACAACAGTTTATAGTACTGCTGCACAACAGTTTATAGTACTGTACCACAACAGTTTATAGTACTGCTGCACAACAGTTTATAGTACTGCTGCACAACAGTTTATAGTACTGCTGCACAACAGTTTATAGTACTGCAGCACAACAGTTTATAGTACTGTACCACAACAGTTTATAGTACTGTACCACAACAGTTTATAGTACTGCTGCACAACAGTTTATAGTACTGCTGCACAACAGTTTATAGTACTGTAGCACAACAGTTTATAGTACAGCTGCACAACAGTTTATAGTACTGTACCACAACAGTTTATATTACTGCTGCACAACAGTTTATAGTACTGCTGCACAACAGTTTATAGTACAGTACCACAACAGTTTATAGTACTGCTGCACATCAGTTTATAGTACTGCTGCACAACAGTTTATAGTACTGCTGCACAACAGTTTAAAGTACTGCTGCACAACAGTTTATAGTACTGCTGCACAACAGTTTATAGTACTGCTGCACAACAGTTTATAGTTAAAAAGGTTAGTAAGACAAAGTTTTTAGTCGTAGACAACAGTTTTAGTACTGGAAAAAGTTTATAGTTTTGTAAAAAAGTAGCATGCTACCAGGGCAGCAGAACTGCCGCAACACCACAGCAGCGAGGAGTGCAGCATGCCAATTAGGTATAGTAACTGCTGCAACATTAATAGAAGGAGCATGCACGCCACTGCGGCACAGCAACCGCCAAACACCACTTCAGCAGCGGAGTGCAGCATGCCAACAGGGCATATGCCAACCGCCGCAAACACCAATACAGCGATGCAGCATGACGAGGGCATAAAAGCAACCGCCGCAAACAATTCAACAGTAAGGGGGAGGTATGCTGAATTTGCGGCATAAAGCAACCGCTGCAAACACCAACAGTGAAGCGAGGAGTGTAGTATGCCACCAGGGTATAGCAACTAAGCAACACTAACAGTAGCGAGGAGTGCAGCATACCAGGGTGATAGCAACTGCCGCAACACACAGCAGTGCAGGGAGTGCAGCATGTTACTAGGTATAGCAAACTGCTGCACAATATAGCGGCGACAGCATGCCAATCAGGTATAGCAACCGCCGCAACACCACATAGCGGAGTGCAGCATGCCACCAGGTATAGCAACTGCTGCAAACACCACCAGCAGGCGAGGAGCAGCATGCTACCAGGGCACAGCAACCGCCAACACCAACAGCAGCGAGGAGGCATGCCACCAGGGTACAGCAACTGCCGCAACACCAACAGGCGAGGAGTGCAGCAGGCACCAGGCATAGCAACCGCCGCAACACCAACAGTAGCGAGGAGTGCAGCATGCTACCAGGTATAGTGAATTGCTGCAACATCATAGTAGCGAGGAGGTAGTATGTTAATAGGTATAGCAACTGCCGCGCGACTACCAGTAGAGCTGAGTGATGCAAGTTAATGCCACCTGCGTACAGCAACCAAGGCAACACTAACAGTAGCGAGGAGCAGCAGGCCACCAGGCATAGCAACCGCCGCAACACCAACAGCATGATGCAGCATGCCACCAGGGCATAGCAACCGCCGCAACACCAACAGCAGCGAGTGTAGCATGCCACCAGGTGATAGCAATCCGCAACACTAACAGTGAAGGAGTGTAGTAGGCTGCCACAGGTATGCAACTGCCGCAAACACCAACAGTGAAGTGAGGAGCGCAGCATTGCTACCAGGTATAGCAACTGCTGCAACACTAACAGTAGCGAGGAGTGTAGCATGCTACCAGGGTATATAAACCGCCGCAACACCAACAGCAGCGTGGCGTAGCATGTCACCAGGGTATAGCAACCGCTGCACACTACAGCGATGATGCAGCATGTCACTGCGGCACAGCAACTGGCTGCAACACCACAGTAAGTGAGGAAGATGCCAACAGGCATAGCAAACTGCCGCAACACCAACAGCATGAGGAGGTGGCATGTTACCAGGGTATAGCAACTGCCGCAACACACAGAAGGGGGAGGTAGCATGCCAACAGGCAGTTAAACCGCCAACACCAGAATGATGAGCGGAAGATGCCATCATACAGCAAACCACAAACACCACAGCAGCTGATATGCAGCATGCCACCAGGCATAAAGCAACCGCCGCAACACTAACAGTAGCGAGATGCAGCATGCTACCAGGTATAGTAACTGCTGCAACATCTAACAGCAGCTTATGAGTGAGCAGGTTACCAGGTATAGCAACTGCTGCAACACTACAGCAGCAGGAGTGTAGCATAACAGGGTATAGCAACCAAGCGCAAACACCAACAGCAGCGAGGAGTGCAGCATGCCACCAGGCACAGCCAACCGCCGCAAACAATCAACAGCAGCTTATATGCAGCACGCCAATTGCGCACAGCAACCGCCAAACACCAGCAGCGACAGCATGCCACTGCGAAGGTTAAACCGCTTCGCAAACACCAACAGTAGCGAGGAGTGCAGCAGGCTACCAGGGAGAGCAGCAACTGCCGCAACACTACAGCAAAGGCGAAGCGCAAGCACGCCACCAGGTACAGCAACCGCCGCAAACACCAACAGCAGCGAGGAGCAGCATGCTACTGTGGTATATAAACCGCCGCAACACTAACAGTGAAGTGAGGAGGAGGCATAGGCAGTAATTGCTGTGAATATTTCATAGGAAGGGGAGGTAGTGGCGTTACCAGGGTATAGCAACCGCTGCAACACTAATAGTAGCGAGGAGGTAGTAGGCTACCAGGTATGTAGCAATTGCCGCAAACACCAATAGAAGTGAGGAGGTAGCAGGGCTGTACCAGGGTATAGTGCAACTGTTAACACTAATAGGAAGAGGAGGTAGCAGGCCCAAACAGGCATGTGCCAACCGCTGCAACACCACAGCAGCGGAGCGCGCACGCCAACAGGTAAGCAACCGCCGCAACACCGCCAGCGAGGAGTGTAAAGCAGGCCACCAGGGCAGCAACCGCTGGCAACACCGCCAACAGCAGCAGGAGTGTAGCATGCTACCAGGTATAAAGCAACCGCCGCAACACTACAGCAGCGAGGAGCAGCACGCCACTGCGGGCATAAGCAACCGCTGCAACACCAACAGTAGCGTGGAGTGCAAGTATGTCAACAGGGCATAGCAACCGCCGCAACACTACAGAAGGAGGAGTGTAGCATGCTACCAGGGGCATAGCAAACAGCCGCAAACACTAACAGTAGCGAGGAGTGCAGCATGTTACCAGGGTATGCGCAAACTGCTGCAACATCAACAGTGGCGAGGAGGTGAAGAGGCGCATCGGTGGTGATAGCAACCGCCGCAAACAACAACAGTGGAAGTGGGAGGTAGCATGCCACTGTGGTATAGCAACTGCCGCAACACTACAGAAGTGAGGAGTGTAGTATGCTACCAGGGTAGCAATCACGCAACACTCACAGCGCGGGAGTGCAGCACGCCACCAGGCATAAGCAACCGCTGCAATACCACAGTGTTATATGCAGCATGCCACTGCGGCATACAACCGCCGCAACACCGGCTACAAAGGGAGTGGAGGTGAGCATGCCACTGCGCGCCAACCGCCGCAACACTAACAGTAGCGAGGAGGGCACGCGTTACCAGGTATAGCATCCGTTGCAACACTAACAGTAAAGGAGGAGGTAGCAGGCCACCAGGGCATACAACCGCCGCAACACCAACAGCAGCGAGGAGCGCAGCACGCCACCAGGGCAGCAACCGCCGCAACACCACAGCAGCGTGGCGCAGCATGCCACTGAAAGTACAGCAACCGCCGCAAACAATCACCAGCAAGATACGCAGCATGCCACCAGGCATAGCAAACTGCCGCAAAATTGACCTAACAGTAGCGGCGCAGCATGCCACCAGGGCATAGCAACTGCCGCAACACTATAGAGCAGGGGAGGCAGCATGCCAACAGGGACAGCAACCGCTGCAAACACCAGTAGCGTATGCAGCATGCCACCAGGTACAAAGCAACCGCCGCAAACACCAACAGTAAAGGAGGAGTGCAGCATACCACCAGGTATAGCAACTGCCGCAACACCACAGCAGCGAGGAGTGCAGCATGCCACCAGCATAGCAACCAAGGCAACACCAACAGCAGCGGAGCAGCATGCCAACAGGTAAGAGCGCAACTGCTGCAACACCAGCAGCAGGAGTGCAGCATGCCAACAGGCATGGTAGCAACCGCCGCAACACCACAGTAGTGGGGAGTGTAGCATGCCAACAGGTATAGCAACTGCTAACATTAGAAGTGGGAGGTAGTAGGTTACCAGGTACAGCACCTGCTGCAACACTCAGCCAACAGTAGTTATGAGCAGTGATGTTAATTAGGTATAGTGAATTGGTTGTAACACTACAGTGAGGAGGTAGTGATGCTACTAGGTATAGTAACTGCTGTAACATCTATAGAGTAGGAGGTAGTGAGCAGCACAGTAGCAACCGCCGCAACACCACAGCAGCTTGGCGAGCAGCATGCCGTACTGTGCTACGTTAAACCGCCGCAACACTACAGCAGCGCGAGGAGTGTAGTATGTTAACAGGGTAGCAACGCCAAAACACTAACAGCAGCGAGGAGGTAGCATGCTACCAGGGTATAGTGCTAACTGCTGCAACACTACAGTAGCAGGGAGTGTAGCATGCTACCAGGGTATAGCAACTGCTGCAACACTACAGTAGCAGGGAGCAGCACACGCCACCAGGCATGTTAAACCGCCGCAACACCACAGTAGCGTGCATGCAAAGACGCTACCAGGGTGAGCAGCAACCGCCGCAACACTGGCTGGCAGTTGGCGGAGTGCAGCACGCCACCAGGTATAGTAACTGCTGTAATACTACAGTAGCGAGGAGGTAGGAGCAGCATCAGGTGAGCAGCAACCGCTGCACACTACAGCAGCTGAGGAGCAGCATGCTACCAGGGTATAGCAACTGCTGCAACACCAACAGTAGCGAGGGGAGTGCAGCATGCCACTGCGGCATAGCAACCGCTGCAACACTGGCGTAGCGGGGAGTGGTAGCATGCCACCAGGCACAGCAACCGCTGCAACACCAACAAGCAGCTTATGAGCGTAGCATGCTACTGCGGGCATAGCAACCGCAACACCACCAGTAGCGAGGAGTGCAGCATGCCACTGCGGTACAGCAACCGCCGCAAACACCAACAGTAGCGAGGAGCGCAGCACGCCACCAGGGTAGCAACTGCTGCAACACTAACAGCAGCGGGGAGTGTTGCATGCTACCAGGCAGGCAACCGCCGCAACACTAACAGTAGCGAGGAGCGCAGCATGCCACCAGGCATGTTAAACTGCCGCAAACACCAACAGTAGCGAGGAGTGTAGTAGGCTACCAGGTATAGCAACCGCCGCAAACACTAACAGTAGCGAGGAGTGTAGCATGCTACCAGGGTATAGCAACTGCTGCAACACTAACAGTAGCGAGGAGTGTAGCATGCTACCAGGGTATAGCAACTGCTGCAACACTACAGTAGCAGGGAGTGTAGCATGCTACCAGGGTATAGCAACTGCTGCAAATACCACAGTAGTGGAGTGAAGACAGCATTAGGGTATAGCAACTGCTGCAACACTAACAGTAGCGAGGAGTGTAGCATGCTACCAGGCATAGCAACTGCTGCAATGATTTACAGTAGCGAGGAGTGTGAGATGCTGGCCAGGCAGCAGCAACCGCTGCAAAACACCAACAGCAGCGAGCAGCACGTCACCAGGCATACAAACCGCCGCAAACACCAACAGCATGTATAGCATGTCACCAGGTGAAAAACCGCCATAAACACTAACAGTAGCAGGAGGTAGCATGCTACCAGGGTATAGCAATCCGCTGCAACACCACAGTAGCGGGAGGTAGCATGCCTACCAGGTATAGCAACTGCTGCAACACTAACAGTAGTGGGGAGTGTAGCATGCTACCAGGTATAGCAACCGCTGCAACACCAACAGCAGCTTATGAGCAGCATGCCACCAGGCAGCAACCGCCGCAACACCAGAAGCGGAGCAGAGCATGTTACCAGGGTATAGCAACTGCTGCAACACTAACAGTAGCGGGAGTGTAGCACGCCACCAGGGTATAGCAACTGCTCACTAACAGAAGCGAGGAGGTAGCAGGCTACCAGGTATAGCAACCGCTGCAACACTAACAGCGAGGAGGAAGATGCTACCAGGCATAGCAACCGCCGCAACACCACAGCAGCGGGGAGTGTAGCATGCCACCAGGCACAGCAATCGCCGCGCAACACTAACAGTAGCGAGGAGCGCAGCACGTCACTGCGGCATGTTGCAACTGCTGCAACACTAACAGTAGCGGGGAGTGTAGCATGCTACCAGGGTATAGCAACTGCTGCAACACTACAGTAGCGGGGAGTGTAGCATGCTACCAGGGTATAGCAACTGCTGCAACACTACAGTAGCGGGGAGTGTAGCATGCTACCAGGGTATAGCAACTGCTGCAACACTAACAGTAGCGAGGAGTGTAGCATGCTACCAGGGTATAGCAACTGCTGCAACACTACAGTAGCGAGGAGCAAAGTATGCCACCAGGCATCCACCGCCCAACACGGTAGGAGCATACAACATAGCAATCGCCACACCAACGGGGCTGTCGTGGCGGCCCGGCTGCAACACCGCTAGCAGGGCAGGTAGCTGCAGCAGCACTGCTGCAACATTTACAGTGCAGAGGAGCAGAAGATGCACCAGGCATAGCACCTGCTGCGACCCTGCAAAGTAGCAGGGCGGTAGCGCACCAGGCGCAGGTAACTGCTGCACCATCAGTGGCAGGAGCAGGTGAGGATTGCGGTAGTAATTGTTTAGCAAACAACAACAGGAGGGCAGGTATTGGCGCATTAGGCGCGCAAACCGCAACAGGTATAGTATGCTGCTCAAAAAGCGGCAACCTGCACCATCCGCCTAGCGGTTGCAGCACGCTACAGGCAAGGCAACCAAACACCAACAGCAAGGCGAAGCGCAGCATGCTACCAGGGTATAGCAACTGCTGCAACACTAACAGTAGCGAGGAGTGTAGCATGCTACCAGGGTATAGCAACTGCTGCAACACTAACAGTAGCGAGGAGTGTAGCATGCTACCAGGGTATAGCAACTGCTGCAACACTAACAGTAGCGGGGAGTGTAGCATGCTACCAGGGTATAGCAACTGCTGCAACACTAACAGTAGCGAGGAGTGTAGCAGGCTACCAGGGTATAGCAACTGCTGCAACACCACAGCAGCGAGTGATGCAGCATGCCAACCAGGGCACAGCAACCGCCGCAACACCACAAAGAAGTGAGCGCAGCGTCACTGCGGCATAGCAACCGCCGCAAACGACCACAGCAGCGGAGTGTAGCAGGCTACCAGGTATAGCAACCGCCGCAACACTAACAGTAGCGGGGAGGTAGCATGCTACCAGGCATAGCAACCGCCAAACAATCAACAGCAAGAGGAGTGCAGCATGTCAATTTGCGCGGCTGTTAAATCGCCGCAAACACCACAGCAGCGGGGAGTGCAGCATGCCATCAGGCATAGCAACTGCTGCAACACTAACAGTAGCGAGGAGTGTAGCATGCTACCAGGGTATAGCAACTGCTGCAACACTAACAGTAGCGAGGAGTGTAGCAGGCTACCAGGGTATAGCAACTGCTGCAACACTAACAGTAGCGAGGAGTGTAGCATGCTCCAACGGTAGAGTAGCTGCTGCAACGCTAACGGGTAGCACAGTAGCGGGTGGTAAAGTCAAGGGTCGCCAATGGTGTGACGGGCAGAATACGGTCGTCACACGGTGTGGGGATGGGTGGTGGCGCCAAGGGTCGTCACACGGGTGTGACGGGTGGTGAACAGCGGGTCGTCACACGGGTGACGGGTGGTGCGCCAAGGGTCGTCACACGGGTGTGACGGGTGGTGTCATGGTCGCCACCGCGTGACGGCGGTGTCAAGGGTCGTCACACGGGTGTGACGGGGTGGTGTTATGGGTCGTCACGCACGGGCGTGACGGGTGAGAAATACGGTCGTCACGACGGTGACGGTGGAAGTTAAGGGTCGTCGCCACTGCGTGACGGGGTGGTGTTACGGTCGTCACACGGTGACGGGTAAAAGTCAAGGGTCGTCACATCGGTGTGGACGGGGTGGTGTTATGGTCGTCACACGGGTGTGACGGGTGGTGTCAAGGTCGTCACACGGGTGTGACGGGGGTGGTGTCAAGGGTCAAGACGGGTGTGACGGGTGGTAAACAAGGGTCGTCACACGGGTGTGACGGGTGGTGTTACACGTCGCACGGTGACGGGTGGTGAACAAGGGTCGCCGACGGTGACGGGTGGTGTTACGGTCGTCACACGGGCGTGACGGGTGGTGAGTCAAGGGTCACACGGTGACGGGGCAGGAACATGGTCGTCAAGCACGGTGACGGTGGAATAAGGGCCGTCACATCGGTGTGGATGGGTGGTGAACATATCGTCACACGGGTGTGACGGGGTGGTGTCATGGTCGTCACACGGGTGCACGGTGGTGTTGGCGGGTCGCGCACGGTGTGGACGGCGGTGTTACGTCGTCGCCACGGCGACGCGGTGTCACAACGTCGCCAACGGCGCGACGCAGTGTCGGGCGGTCATCACATCGGTGACGGGTGGTGTTACGTCGTCACACGGGTGCGACGGGCAAGTCATAATGTCACACGGTGACGTGGGTGAGAAACAAGGTCGTCAATGGGTGACGGGTGGTAGTCATATCGTCACACGGGTGACGGGGTAGGTTAAGGGAGTCGTCACACGGTGTGACGGGTGAGAATATACCGTCACACGGTGGACGGGTGGCAACATGGTCACACGGGTGACGGGTGAACATGGTCGTCACACGGTGTGACGGGTGGTGTTAAGGGTCGTCACACGGTGACGGTAGGTTATGGTCGTCACACGGTGTGACGGGTGGTAACGGCGGTCGTCACACGGGTGTGACGGGGTGGTGTTATGGTCGTCGCACGGGTGTGACGGGTGAAATATGGTCGTCACAACGCGCGACTAAGTGGTAATATATCGTCACATCGGTGACGGGTGGAATATGGCCGTCACACGGGTGCACGGTGAGGTCATGGTCGTCACACGGTGTGACGGTAGAAATATGGTCACAAGACGCGGTCACAACGTCAACAGGGGTGACGGTGGTGTTACGGGTCGTCACACGGTGTGACGGGTGGTGGTCAAGGGTCGTCACACGGCGCGACGGGGTGGCGTCGGGCTGGTCGTCAACAAGTGACGGCGGTACATGGGCCGTCATTATCGTGTGTGACGGTGAGGTTAAGGGTCGTCACACGGGTGACGGGTGGCGGTCATGGTCGTCGCCACTGGCAACGGGTGGTGTCATGGTCGTCGCCAACAGGTGCGGACGGGTGGTGTCATGGTCGTCACGACGGGTGTGACGGGTGGTGTTACGGTCGTCACACGGGTGTGACGGGTGGTGGTCATGGTCGTCACACGGGTGGACGGGTGGTAATATGGTCGTCACATTGCGGTGTGACGGGTGGAAATAAGGGTCGTCACACGGGTGTGACGGGTGGTGTCATGGGTCGTCACACGGTGACGGGTGGTGTCAAGGTCGTCACACGGGTGTGACGGGTGGCGTCAAGGGTCACACGGGTGACGGGCAGGTCAAGGTCAGTCACACGGGCGACGGGCAGGTCATGGTCGTCACACGGCGTGACGGTGAGGTTATGGTCGTCACATCGGGAAGAAAATAGACTATATATATTTAACATTGACCGACAGCATGAACCCCCCTACATGTCCAACCCTCTTCAGTCACGACCGCCTACAACTGTTAACAGCAGCCTTTTTCAGATCACACCGATACCGTTAGTGGTGTAGTGTGGTGGTAGGTAGTGGTAGTGGAAGGTAGAGAGGTAGTAGAGGTATAGATATAGATAGAGAGCGGCAAAGAGTGGAGAGGAGAGTAGGGTAGGGATGGCAGGTGGTAGGTAGTAGGGGATTAGTGGTGCAGTGTGTGTGGTGTAGGTGTAGTGTGGTGTAGTGTGTGGTGCAGTGTGGTGGCGTGTGGTAGTGGCAGTGCGTGTGGTGTAGTGGTAGTGCGGCAGTGTGGTAGTAGTAGTGTGTGCGGTGCAGCGTGGCAGTGTGTGGTGCAGTGTGGCAGTGTGTGGTGCAGTGTGCAGTGGTGCAGTACAGCGCGCGGCAGCAGGCGTAGGTGGTAGTGTGGTGCAGTTGTGGTAGTGTGTGTAGTGTGTGGTGTAGTGTGTGGTGCAGCGTGTGGTAGTGGTGTAGTGTGTGTGGTGCAGTGTGGTGGTGTGTGTGGTGTAGGCGTGTGCGGTGTAGTGTGGTGCAGTGTGTGGTGGCGTGTGGTGTAGTGTGTGGTGTAGTGTGTGGTGTAGTGGTGTAGTGTGTGGTAGTGTGTGTAGCAGTGTGGCAGTGCGTGGTGCAGTGTGTGGTGCAGTGCGTGGTGCAGTGTGGTGATTGGTGTAGTGTGGTGTAGTGTGTGGTGTAGCGTGTGGTGGTGCGTGGTGGTGTGTGGTGTAGTGTGGTAGTGTGTGGTAGCGTGTGTGGTAGTGTGGTAGTGCGTGGTGCAGTGTAGTGGTGTAGTGTGGTAGTAGTGTGGTGCAGCGTGTGGCAGTGCGTGGTGCAGTGTGTGGTGTAGTGTGGTGAGTGTGCGGTATGTGTGCAGTGGGGAAGGTGTGGTGTAGTGCGGTGAGGTGCGGCAGTGCGTGGTAGTGGTGGCGCCGCGCGCCGCCGCGCGCAGCGCTGCGCAGCGCGCTGCGCGCTGCCGCGCGCTTATGCGCTGTTTACGTGTTAGTGTGTGCGGTGGCGTGCGGCAGTGCGTGGTGTAGTGTAGTAGTGGTAGCGTGGCAGTGCGTGTGGTAGTGTGTGGTGGTGGCGCGCGCGTAGTAGCGTGGCAGCGTGTGGTGTAGTGTGGTGTAGTGTGTGGTAGTGTGGTGGTGCGTGGTTTGTAGTGTGTGGTAGTGTGTGGTGTAGCGTGTGGTGTAGTGTGTGTAGTAGTGTGTGTGGTAGTGTGTGTAGTGTGTGTGGTGTAGTGTGGTAGTGTGTGTGGTAGTGTGTGGTGTAGTGTGTAGTATGTATGTGGTGCAGTTAGTGTGTGTGTAGTGTGTGGTGCAGTGTGCAGTGGTGTAGTGTGTGTGTAGTTAGTGTGTGTGGTGCAGTGCAGTGTGTAGTGTGTGGTAGTGTGGTAGTGTGGTGGTGTGTGGTGTAGTGTGGTAGTGTGTGTAGTTAGTGTGGTGTTATGTGTGTGGTGCAGTGTGTGTGGTAGTGTGTGTAGCGTGTGTGCAGTGTGTGGTAGTGTGTGTAGTGCAGTGTGTGCAGTGTGTGGTGCAGTGTGTGTGTAGTGTGTGGTGTTTAGGTGTGTGGTGAAGTGTGTGTGGTGTAGTGGTGTAGTGTGTGTGGTGGTGTGGTGCAGTGTGGCAGTGTGGTGTAGCGTGTGGTGCAGTGTGGTGTAGTGTGTGTGGTGCAGTGTGTGGTGTTGTATGTAGTTAGTGTGTAGTGTGTGGTGTAGTGTTACAGTGCATGCATGCATGTTGTTGTGGTGGTAGTGTGGGTGGTGGTGTGTGGTGGTGCGTATTTAGTGTTTGTAGTAGTGTGTGTGGTGCGTGGTGTAGTGTGTGGTGCAGTGTAGTAGTGTATAGGTAGTGTGGTAGTGTGTGGTAGTGTGTGTGGTGCAGTGTGTGTAGTGTGTGGTGTAGTGTGGTAGTGTTTAGTGTGTGTGGTGGTGTGTATGGTAGGCGTGGTGGTGCGGTTTGTGGTGTAGTGTGTGGTAGTGTGTGTGTGGTAGTGTGTGGTAGTGCAGTGTAGGTGTAGTTAGTTAGTAGGTAGTGTTAGTGTGTAGTGCAGTGCAGGTGTGTAGCAGCGTGTAGTGTTTAGGTGCAGTGTGCGTGCAGCGTTAGCGTGGTGTAGTGTGTGGTGTAGGTAGTGTAGTGTTTGTAGTAGTGTGTGGTGTGCAGCGTGGTGTAGTGTGGTGCAGTGTGTGTGGTGTGTGTGGTAGTGTGTGTAGCGTGTGTGGTGTAGTGTGGTAGTGTGTGGTGTAGGTGTGGTGTAGTGTGTGGTAGTGCGGTGTAGTGTGTGTGTGTAGTGTGTGTGGTGTGTGTGTGGTGTAGTGTGTGGTGTAGCCTATGTGAAGTGTATAATACTGTTCTTGTTTACCTGCCACTACACCAGCAAGTGATACACACAAGAGTTTGACACGTGATTCTACTAGGAGTAGTCTAGTCTCTGAGGACGCAACTATCAATGCTTCTTCAACTAGTAGTGTAACACCACACACACCCTACCACCACCAGACAATAACACATATCGTTTTCTTTCCTGCCGCTAAATGCCATAAAACGCATGCTATGAAGGCAGGAAGGTGGCAGCAGAAGGCAAGCAGGAAGGCAGGAAGGTAAGGGAAGGCAGGAAGGTAGGAAGGCAGGCAGAAGGTAGGAAGGCAGGCAGGCAGGAAAATGCCATAAATGCCATAAAATGCAGTGAAGGCAGAAGGGCAGGAGGGCAAGACAGAATCTACCACCCATCAAAGCATTGATACCAGGCTGGTATTTAGGAGCCTAGGTCCCCGCCGCTGTACAGTAACATTCTCACTAACTTGACTCCTCTACACCACCTGCTTCATAGTACACACACACATGTCATCAATACACACATGGAGCCAGTGACCGGAAATCCTGTGTCACAAACCCATTGAGTTTTATGATATAGGACAGCAGGTGATAAGAGAGAGAGGGTGGATTGCATTTTCTGGACTTCCTGTAGAGAGAGTGACACAGTTCCACTACAAGAGATTGGTGCAAAAACCGAGGACCAAGCAGGGATAATAGAAAGGCACCACAACGGATCAGGAACACTCTGTCGCAAACACGTTATGCGAGTCATGGTACGTGGCGAGGCGTCAGAGGCACTCTGACCAGCGGTCCTGCAGGTTGGGTCCTAGACCAGTGCCGCTCCGGCAACCGCAAACCACACGACCGGTACGAACAGACCTGGCGCGTCCCTGTTTGCAGATGACGTGAAGTTGATGGAGGAGAATTTATTTACCGAAGACCGCGCAAGAACCACAAAGGATCTGGACAGGTTGCAGATTTGGTCCAGCAATTGGCTCTGGAGTTCAATTCACTGCGCAAAAGTCATGAAGATTGGGGGAAGGGCAAGAAGGCTATAGGATGTGTGCATAGCCCAGGGGTCAGAAATTACAAACCTCACTTCAAGGAAAGATCTTGGGGTGAGTATAATACCAGGCAATACCCTGAAGCGTACATCAACCAAATAACTGCTGCAAGCACTACGCCCCGTGCCAAACCCACCAGCATTCCGACATCTTATTAAGGAATCATTCAGGACCCTGTACACTGTGTAATGTTAGGCCTATATTATATGTGGTACTAGCTTGGAACCCCACCCAGCCGGCCACGAAGAAAATTCAGGAGAAAGTGCAAAGGCCTGAAAAACAGACTAGTCCAGAGCTTGGTAAGAGGTATGTCCATGAGAGAGGTTAAGGAAAATCAACCTGACGTATTACTGGAGGACAGAGAGATAGGGGGACATAGATAATGATATAAAATACTGAGAGGAATTGATATAGGGATAAAGACAGGATGTTCCAGGAGATTGACATAGTAATATGGGACATGAGTTGGTGCTGAAGACACAGATGAATCACAGGGATGCTGTAAAGTATTTCCTTCAGCTACATAGAGTAGCTGCAAGTGGAATAGTTTAAAGACAGTGGAGGCAGTGATCCACATAGCTTAAGCAGAGGCATGACAAAGCTCAATGGCTCAGGGAGAGTGGACCTAGTAGCGATCAAGAAGAGGCGGGCCAGGAGCTGACTCGACCCTGCAACCTCAACTAGGAGTATAAACTAGGTGAGTACACACATACACACACAGGCAAAATTAAAAATATAATTATATTTTGAAATAAAGTGGAGAGGGAGTACCCCCAGAGCAGCCCTCTGTGGCGTCACTAAGCAAGTCAAATATAGGCGAGTTAATCAGTAAGTGTGGGACTTGTGTCTGGCTAGGAGTTTGTGTATTGTTCTAGTATAGGCTGTGACAATACATAAATAACATAGTGTTCACACGGACGCAAACACAAAGCGTCTTCATGACGCAACAGCAAGACCTGACGCAAACACAAAGCGTTACATGATGCAACACAGTGTTACAATTTGATGCAATATTAGCAGCAGATTTTGATGTAACACAGTGTTGGCACTTTGATGCAACACAGTGTTACACTTGATGCAAATACAGTGTTACACATGATGCAACACACAGTGTTACATTTGATGCAATACAGTGTTGAGCACTTGATGCAACACAGTGTTACACTCTGATGCAACACAGTGTTACACTTGATGCAACACAGCAGCCACACATGATGCAACACACAGTGCCACACTTGATGCAATAGTTATAAGATGATGCAACACAGTGTTACATATGATGCAACATAGTGTTATATATGATGTAACACACAGTATTACATTTTGATGTAACACACAGTGTTACATGATGCAACACACAGTGTTATATTATGATGCAACACAGTGTTACATTTTGATGTAATACAGTGTTATATATGATGCAACACAGTGTTACATATGATGCAACACACAGTGTTACACTTGATGCAACATTAATATTAGTTACATATTATGATGCATTAAGCACAAAGTTAGAAGGAGGAATATATAGGGAGCATATATGATGTAACATATATAGCATATATAATGTAATACAGTGTTATATATGATAAATACAGTTACACATGATAAGCAACATAGTAAAGATGATAAATACAGTTATACATGATACAACACAGTTACACATGATACAACACAGTGTCACACATGATACAACAGAGTGTTACATATGAATAAATAGTGTTAAGACATGATACAACACAGTGTTACATGCTACAACAGTGTTACATATGATGTAAATACAGTGTTATGATACAAATAGTAAAAGACATATGATAAGCAAACACAGTGTTACGCATGATACAACATAGTGTTACATATGATGCATCACACGGTGTTACATATGATGCAACACAGTGTTGCATTATGATATCAATGTTACACATGATACAACAGTGCACATGATACAACCTAGTGTTACATATGATACGACTAGCTACATATGATGCGACATGGTGTTACACATATGATGCAAATACAGTGTTACACATGATACAACAGTGTTACACATGATGCAACACACGGTAGTTACACAAGAAAATACAGTGTTACATATGATAAACACAGTGTTACATGCCATGATACAACACAGTGTTACATTATGATAAGTGTTACATATGATACAACACAGTGTTACACATGAATACAACACAGTGTTGCATATGATACAACACAGTGTTACACATGATACAACACAGTGCTGCACATGATATTAACACAGTGCCGTACATGATACAACACAGTGTTACATACGATACAAACCCAGTGTTGCACATGATACAACACAAAAGTTACACATGATACAAACAGTGTTACACATGATAAAACACAGTAAAGAGATGATGATATAAACACAGTGTTACACATGATACAATAGTGTTATATATGATAAAGAGCACATATGATACAAACACAGCGTCAACAGATGACAAACAGTGTTACATATTATTTAAGCTACACATGATGTAATAAATTACAAAAATATGTTGTTATGATAAAGACATTTTTGATTTATGAGAGATAATAAATCTAAGATATAAGAGGATTGGAAGTGAGTACATCTGGGAGGATGTTACAGATGTTTTGACAGTATTTTGGTTAAGTCACTCCATGACGTTGTATACCTGACCCCGCGCAACCATTTACAAGCTATACGATTCTGTTATTGCTCCAAGTCGGACCGAAATGCGTCACGCTATAAGCTTTGTTCCTTCTTTTATATTATATCGCAATGGAAACTAGGTTTCTGCAATGAGATCACTATACCAGCGAACCGCGCCATCCGCACATCCTCACCGCATCATAACACACCGGGCATGGTATCTATTTCCACCACCCATACACGTGTCGAAGAAACATGCTATACATTAATGTAATCTTCACCTAACCTCGCCATCCAAACAGTGACTACAGGAGCTGAGACAACACGATGAGCCTATAATCTTGCAGGATATCTATATGCCTGCTTGTCAAGAATACGAGAATAATTTCTACAAATATTTAATTATAGAAGTATTTAGAGTCAACCCTATGAAAGATGAATCCATTAGCAAGAACACTGCCGGTGTTTACTTGTTACTGTTGTGGAAATGGTAGGTTTAGACCTCTGTGCCTCGTGGGGACATGACTACCAGGGGATCAGTGAACACAGATATAATCTGCCAGAGGGTTGAAAATTATCCCCCCTCACGTTTCCTCACCATTCTGCAGTACCCTCCCCCTCTCCTCCTCCCCACAGCTACAGTGGGTGGTCTCCAAACCAGTCTCCAATACAAGAGGCCTACATCCTGACCTGTACTCCAGCGTGTGTGTGTGTGTGTGTGTGCGTGTGTGTGCGTGCAAAGTGTGTGTGTGTGTGTGCAGGAGGAGGAGGAGGGGTAGGAGGGGGTGGAGAAGCAGCTTAACACACCACTACTTTCTTTCCTTTATTTGATTTATAATATCTTTAGTGTTTAGTTTGATAATCAACTGCAGTTTTTCCTGTCTTAATATTTTTGTTATTTGTTGGACGGTTGTTGTTAAGTAAGTGGATTTCTGGGGCAGCAGTGCGCGGACTCTGCTGGCCATGCAGTTTTTGCCGCCGACCCGCCGCCGCTGCCGACTCCACGCACTCAACCTGGTACGCACTACGACTTACGAACTTAAACACGCACAGAGACACACGCAATAAAACCATGGCATAAAATATCACCGAGGACACACACACACACACACACACACACACACACACACACACATGACCTGACAACACCGGGAAATATTTGGTGAGATAGGGGGATATGATAACGACATATAAAATACTGAGAGGAATCGATATAGGGATAGAGACAGAATGTTCCAGGGCTGGACACAGCAACAGTCTGGAAGCTGAAATAGACCCTGTGATAAATCACAGGGATGTTAGAGGTATTTCTTGTCGTGAGGTTGTCAGGAAGTGGAATAGTCTGGGAAGTGATGTAGTGATAGGATTCATACATAGCCAAATAACATGCGCGATAAAACCCTCATGGAGCAGGAAGAGGATTTAGTAGCAGAGTGCAAATAGCGGGGCCAGGAGCCGTGAATCCATCCTGCAACTACACAACCAGTGAGTACACACACACACCGTGATTCGACCCCGCAACCACACCAGGGTGGTACACACACTGCACACTGATTTGCACATCAAACCACCGCACCACACTCTACACGAACAAACCACGCAGCTGCAACACATACACACACACACACACACACACACACACACACACACACACACACACACACACACACACACTGATATTTAACACATGTACACACGAAAAGATCTTATACATACACTTTGAATCAATAATTGAGACATTAAATAAATCACGCAAGCGATGGTTAACAGCGCACGCAATCGCGTGCGTAGGGTATAAATACTCTACGTACGTAACTGTATATTATCAAAATTTAATTATGATTAGTAAATATCGCGCGTCAAACCTATTATTAATAATATTACGCACGTACGAGGAAAACACGCACACAAGGACGCGCAAACAAAACCACCCAACGGACGCGTACACAGGCACGCACTTACAATATAACCACCATTCCACGATCTCATTACGCAATCATTCACTTAGCATCCAATGCATGTAACCACGCAATCAAACCTCTCCTTTTCCCTCCCCTCTCCTGAGACGTAAAAACACAAAACCAGCATCCGGCCACAAAGATTGTCCTGGGCTGAGAGTCTTGGAGAGGCACTCACATTCTCTCACTTATCCGGCAAACCTTCCAGCGGTCTATTTGCACTCTGTTTTTCTCAAGCAGTTAAGAAGCTTTTTCTTTTTTCTAAGTATCTTCACGTCGCAAGCGTATCTGCCCTATTTCTGCCGTCCTCCAGTCTCAAAGGTCCTCAGTTCTGTGTTTTAGGACAAAATGAGAAAATCACATATACAAAACGCAAAGTCTGAAACTTCAGACTGTACCGAAACCCAGACCGCACCGCAAACTTGTACCGAAACTTCAGACTGTACCGAAACTTAGACCGCACCGAAACTTTGTACCGGAAACTTAGACTGTACCGGAAACTTTAATGGGAAACTTAGATCAGACTGGAAACTTTGTACTGAAACTTGACTTACTGAAATTTTGTACTGAAATTTAGGATTGGGGCTGAAATCTTTGTACTGAAATTTAGATTGTACTGAAACTTAGATCGTACCGAAACTTAGATTGTACCGAAACTTTGTACCGAAACTTAGACTGTACCGAAACTTAGACTGTACCGAAACTTTGTACCGAAACTTAGACTGTACTGAAACTTTGTACCGAAACTTAGACTGTACCGAAACTTTGAACCGAAACTTAGACTGTACCCTAGAAACTTAGACTGCACCGAAACTTAGACTGTACCGGAAACTTAGACTGTACCGAAACTTAGACTGTACCGCAAACTTAGACTGCAATCACAAACTTAGACTGTACCGGAAACTTAGACTGTACTGAAACTTTGTACCGAAACTTAGACTGTACCGAAACTTTGTACCGAAACTTTAGACTGTACCGAAACTTAGACTGTACCTCGAAATTTAGATTGTACTGAAATTGTACTGAAACTTAGATTGTACTGGAAACTTAGATTGTACTGAAATCTTGTACTGGAATTAGATTGTACGGAATCTTTGTACTGAAATTTAGATTGTACTGAAATCTTTGTACTGAAATCTTAGATTGTACTGAAATTAGATTGTACTGAAATCTTAGATTACCGAAATTTAGATTGTACCGAAATTAGATTGTATTGAAATCTTAGACTGTACCGCAAACTTCAGACCGTACCACAAACTTAGACTGCACCGAAAACTTAGACTGTACTGGAAACTTTGTACCGAAACTTAGATTGTACTGAAACCTAGACTGTACCGAAACTTAGACTGCATTGAACCGGTACCGGAAACTTAGATCGAAATGAAACTTAGACTGTACCGAAACTCAGACCGTACCGAAATCTTAGACTGTACCAGAAACTTGCAATCGAAACTTAGACTGTACTGAAACTTAGACTGTACCGAAAACTTAGACCGTACCGAAACTTAGACTGTACTGAACTTGTACTAGAAACTTAGACTGTACTGAATTAGACTGTAACCGAAAACCTTAAAAATCGGAAATTTAGATTGTAATCGAATTCAGACTGTACCGAAACTTTGTACCGGAAACTTAGACTGTACTCGGAATCTTAGACTGCATCGGAAACTTTGTACCGAAACTTAGATTGCAATCGAATCTTAGATTACCGAAATCTTTGAAAATCGAAATTTAGACTGTACCGAAATCTTAGACTGCATCCCCAGACCGTACCGCAAACTCAGACTGGTACTGAAACTTAGACTGTACCACAACTTAGACTGCACCGAAACTCAGACTGCACCGCAACTTAGACTGCATCGAACCAGATCATAAATTAACAAACTTAGACTGTACTGCAACTTAGACTGCACCACAACCAGACTGCAATCAAGAACTTAGACTGTAATGGAACGGACACTGTAATTGAAACTTTGTACTGAATGATCACTGGAAACTTTACTGAAACTTAGACTGTACCGGAAACTCTGTACCGAAACTCAGACCGTACCGGAAACTTAGACTGTCCGGAAACTTAAAATGGATAAGCTAAGATCATGTGAGTGACTGGCGGATACTCCACCCGGGACCGGCTAAGCAAGGAGCAAACAGACTGTTGGGGCACCAGACACATGTGCAACATCTGGATATCTTCATTGCAGACTTCGCCAACCAGCGGCTACGACAACACAGATCCCAGGATACAGTGGAAGACAATAGAGTTGTTTCATAAAAATAGAGGCTGAGTCCCCAAGCCTTGAAGACCCTCAAGACCGAGGACTCATCAGTCTTCACCAACTACAGTCCTACAAATTTCTGAAGAGGTTCTTGAACTGGTATTAATAAAGTCAGGTGGATGGTGAAGAGCCCACAAAGATACACCCAGACGTTGTTTGATACATCATACAGTGGGCATTGTACACTCATGCTGACAAATTAGACACACAGCAACTCTTGGGCATCTCAATCAGGAAACGTTCTGCCACACAGCACCTCACTGTGTCCACAAAGGAGAATCTGGAAGAATAGGAGGAGAATGAGGTAATCAGTCCTCAACCTGAAGTCGATGTGGCCAGTCCATCAATCTTGAATAGGACACGGCATACGTGCCGAGTAAGGAGCCATAAACCGTTGGCAAGAGGCAGCAGTCATAGGTGGTTCTCTGGAACCATTCATCTACAAACATTGCATACCATACATGTACACAGAATAAAAGAGCAACTGGAGGCATGGGGCCAGACACCGCACCAACGTCAGCCACGGTGGTGTCAGTGGTGACGTACCTGAGCCACTGATGGGCGGGCGTACTGTCAGATGGACAGTAAAGATGACGACGTCTCTCACCGCACACAAACTCAGCCCGAGTCTCTCTATGTCGTGTCAAAAGGTCCACACATCAAACAGAAGCAATACGAACAAATTATCATTAATTAGAATCAGAATAAACACAATACTGAATGGTGTCCGACACGAAATTAACTTTAAAATTAATGCAACATTTTTGGAGAAGTTTGACGGAGTAAATAATGGAGTTAGTGGAGATACCTGATATCCAACAGCAGAGCAATAAAGAGCATTATGAAGGGTGAGACAAAGAACGACAGACCAGTACAGGAGGTATATTATGGAGGATATGAGATACAGATATGAGACACAAGAGACAAAAGGAGACAGGAGAAGAGGACAAGGAGAATGGACAGGAGGAGATATATAGGGAGACAGATAAATATCGAGCACAATCAACATGGAAACTGACTAATTTGGAATATTTTACTGGTCGACTGTGAGAAGAGACGAGAGGAAGAGGAGTAATTGAATTAAGAAAGAATCTGAAGAAGAAATAATGATAACGTGAATAAACCACAGTGCGTGCAAATGCGCGCGTGCGTGCAAAAATGTAATTGGCTGTAGGAGGCTGCAATGCAAAACTGAATCGACTATCTTGTTCCTGGGTTCACTGTCCCAGGGCCAGGCCTCATGCAGTAGGCCTGCTGGAGAACGAGACACTGGTGTAATATCTCGCAACATTCCCAAACTGAAAGGTCCTATCTTCAACTAGCTCACATCTAACCATTTATCACAGGTGAACTATTGGTTTATACATGTCCCAGCTATCACAAACCCACCACCACGCATCTTCTTCCAACGATCGTCACCCGGTCAACATGAAGCTCCAGAAAGACAGTGGATGGCTTCAGGTAACCCGCACAACACTACGTGAAGGAAACCAGGCACCATGACCATCAAGGTGACACTAGTACCAGGCAACAAGGTGACACCAGCACCAGCAATGCGACACCAGCACCAGGCAACCAGGCGGACGCAAATACCAGCAAGAAGGTGACACTAGCACCAGCAACAAGGTGACACTAGCACCAGCAACAAGGCGACACCAAAGTACCAACAACAAGGCGACACTAGTACCAGTAACAAGGTGACACTAGTACCAGTAACAACGCGACACTAGTACCAGCACCAGGCATGCAACACCAAAGCAAGAATGCGACACCAGCACCACAACGAAGGCGACACCAGCACCAGCAACACAAGACAATCAGCATCAACGCGCGATCAATCAGCATCATAACGAAGGCGACACCAGTAATCAGCAACAAGGTGAGATCAGCATCAGCAACGATGACGCAAATCAACAGGCCGCGACACCAGCACCAGCAAACAAGGCGCATCAATTCAGCACCAACAATGCGACCAGCACCGCAATCGCTGCGCCAATTAGCACCAGCAACCAGGCGGACATACACCAAAAGCAACAAGGCGAATTAGAATCAGAATAATGTGGACACTCAGCACCAGCAACTAGGGACGTAAATACCAGCAAGAAGGCGACACTAGTACCAGCAACAAGGCGACACTAGTACCAGCAAACGCCGCATCAGACCAGCAATCAATCAAACAAGGCAGACACTCAGTACCAGCAACAAGGCGACACTAGTACCGTTAAACACGGGCGACCACAATCAGCCAACCATCGTTGATCACAATCGTTGAAGAACGACACTAGTACCAGCAACATTTATCACCAGCACCAGCAATCAGCGCGACACCAGCAATCAAGCCAAACGCCGCGACACCAGCACCAAAGCAAAGAACAAAGCACACCAGCACCAGCAAATAAGGTGACACTCAGGGGTACCAGCAACAAGGAGACACTAGTACCAGTAAACGAGGTGATACTTTAGTACTAGTAAACAAGGTGACAATAGTACAGCAATGAGGTGACATTTAGTAAGCTAGTAATATAGATATTTGTATTTAGCAACAAGGTGACACTAGTACCAGCAATAAGGAGACACTAGTACCCAGCAATAAGCCGACACTAGTACTAAGCAAACGTACGCGACACCAGCACCAAATCAAACAAAGACACCAGCAACTGCCAACCGGCCGCGACACTAGTACCAGCAACAAGGTGACACTAGTACCAGCAACAAGGTGACACTCAGTACCAAAGCAACAAGGTGATACTAGTACCAGTAACAAGGTGATACTTAGTACCAGTAACAAGGCAGCCAGGCAATTGCTAAACATGGTGACGCCAGTACCGTTACAACACAGAGTGACACTAGTACCAGCAAGAACGTGACACCAGTACCAGTAACAAGGTGACACTCAGCACCAGTAACAAGGTGACACTCTGCACCAGCAACAAGGTGACACTAGTAATTAGCAAGAAGGTGACACTATACCAGCAACAAGGTGACATCAGCACCAGCAACAAGGTGACATTTTAGTACTATACTGAGGGTGACACTCAGTACCAGTAACAAGGTGGCAATAGCACCAAACGAGGTGACACTCAGCACCACAAATCAAGCTTAATTCAGCAACTGCCAATCACGCCATCAATCTAAATCCACAAAACGCCTATTAATCAGCACCGTTAAACGCTCTATAACTGGTACCAGCAATAAGGGGTGACACTAGTACCAAATAATGGCAGATAATTAGTATTTGTGATTACAGGACATTTGTACCAGCAACAAGGTGACACTAGTACTAGTAACAAGGTGACACTAGTACCAGCAACAAGGCACTAGTACCAGCAACAAGGTGACACTAGTACCAGCAACACAGTGACACCAGCACCGGCAACAAGGCGGACACTAGTACCAGCAACACAGTGACACACTAGCAACCAGCAACAAGGTGACACCAGTACCAGCAACAAGGCGACACCAGCCACTCAAGCCAAACGTACGCCATCACCAGCAACCGTGCCAACAAGCGACACCAGCACCGTTAACGCCGACACTAGTACCAAGCAAACACAAGCGACACTAGCAACAAACGTGACACTAGTACCAGCAACAAGGCGACACCAGTACCAGCAACATGCGACACTACAGCACCAGCAACAAGGTGACACTAGTACTGTTAAACAAAGGGTGACACTCAGTACCAGCAACAAGGTGGGATATCTAGTACTCAGCAAACACAGTGACACTAGCACCAGCAACACGCGACACTAGTACTAAAAGCAAACAATAAGCTTATCAATTCAGCACCAGCAACAAGGTGACACTTGCATTAGCAATAGATATTTAGTACTAGCAACAAGGTGACACTAGCAATCGTTTCAAAAACATGCCATCACCAGCACTGTTAACAAGGTGACACTTAGTACCAGCAACAAGGTGACACTAGTACCAGCAACAAGGTGACATAAATAGAAGCCACAAGAACCGCTGAATGAGGCTACACTGTAGGTAAATTTATACATATTTTCAAGAAGAGGTATGACAGAGAGGAATATAAGAAGCCAACATGAGAGACAAGACTCACCACTCTCCAACACTACCATGTTCTTGGATATTAACAGGTGAATGCAGGACGTAATTTATGATTTAGGACCAGGAGATGGATTCAACTCCAATAACACACATACACACATATACACACACACACACACACACACAACACAATAACAACAAACACAACACACCGGCACGCCATGATGCATTGTAATTAAACCCAATTAAACTGGCTGAAACCAAACACAACGGAATTTGATTGTTAGTGCAATAATACTTAAAAAAATGGAGGGAGGGAGGGAGGGAAAGGGAGGAGGAGGAGGGAGGAGCATTTATGTAAAGATGGAGTGAAGGAGGAGGGAGGGAGGGGAGGGACGGATGAAATAGAGTTTATATTATTTATGGAGATAGATTTGACTGATTGAATGACGGATGAGATATATATTTATTATTATGATGATTTATTACATATTTATTTTTATTTATGAGGGAGGGACGGAGGAAGGAGGGAGGGAGGGAGGGGAGAGAGGAGGGAGGGAGGGAGGGAGAGAGGAGGAGGGAGGCCGAGGAGGGAGGGAGGAGGAGGGAGGGGAGTGGAGGAGGGATGGAGGAAGGAGGGAGGAGGGGAGTGGAGAGGAGGAGGGACGGACGGAATGACCAGATATTTTTATTATGAGGAGGAGGAGGAGGAGGAGGGAGGAGGAGGAGGAGAGAGGAGGAGGGAGGGAGGGGATTTGATAAGAGGGAGGATGATGACAGATGATGACATGATGATGATGATGATGGAGGAGAGGAGGAGGAGGAGGAGGAGGGGGGGGGAGGAGGGGAGGGGGAGGAGGGAGGGGAGAGAGAGGGAGGGGGGGGGGGAGGGGGGGGAGGGGGGGAGGGGGGAGGAGGGAGGGATGGAAGGAGGGAGGAGGGAGGGGGGAGGGGGGGGGAGGAGGGGAGGGAGGAGGGGGGGGAGGAGGGGGGAGGGGGAAAAAGAGGGGGGGAAAAGGGAGGGAAAGGAGGAAGGAGGGGGAGGAGGGAGGGGAGGGAGGGAGGGGAGGAGGAGGGGGGGAGGGAGGAGGGGGAAAGGGGGGGAAGGGGGGAGGGGAGGAGGAGGGGGGAGGAGGAAAGGAAAATGGGTAAGGGGAAAAGAAGGAAAAAGGAAGGGGGAGGGGGAAAGGGGGGAGGGGGAGGGGGGGGGGAGGGAATTTGGGGAAGGAGGAGGGACAGGAAGAAGGGGGAAGGGCAGGGGAGAAAAAAAGGGGGAGGGGGGTGGGAGATTTTCCCCTTTACCTAAGGGGGGGTCAACGCCCCGGGGCCGGCCCAACGGCCCCGGGACACGCCCAAACCCAGGCGTTCGCGGTCACGAAACCAAACAAGAGATGTGGGATCAGGAACTGACTTAGGCGTCCAGGCCAGCTTGAAGACTGCCGGGGGTTGGTAATCCCAGGGGCGGGGAGGCAGTTGAACAGTCTGGGGCCCTTTGACACTTATTGATTCTAAGGGCAGACACCCCCTTTGGGGGAGGGGCATCGTCCCGTCTTTTGCTTTGGGGTTTTTTTTCGTAAGGGACAGCCCCCAGGATTTTCCGGGGATATAATCAGATTCCCCCTCCTGGCCCCGGGGTACGGGTTTTAGAAACCCCAAGGCCCCGAATTGAGGTGTTTTTTTTAGCGGGGGGGTTTTGAATTTTTTGGGTTTTGGTTTTCCCTGTTTAAAAGTGCGTTAGGGGAGAAATTCCAGCCAGAAGAACAAGTGCCCTGAAGATTTCATAGGGGCTTGGCCCCTAGTTTTGTCTCTTATCCATCCTCTTTTTTCAGCAGAGGGATTGATACAATTTTAGGGCCCTTTTGAAGGGAGACCCCCGACATAATCACCCTGGTCTTTGACGTTTGTTTCGTCTATTTTGGGGAATTTGTTTTGTACCTGATGAAGAAATTTTCCCATGTTTACATATCTGAGTA
>NC_091373.1:15075075-15102575 GCF_038502225.1 Cherax quadricarinatus
TGTGTGTGTGTGTGTTTGTGTGTGTGTGTTTGTGTGTATGTGTGTGTGTGTGTATGTGTGTGTGTGTGTGTGTGTGTGTGTGTGTGTGTGTACTCACCTATTTGTACTCACCTATTTGTGGTTGCAGGGGTCGAGTCTTAGCTCCTGGCCCCGCCTCTTCACCGGTTGCTACTGGGCTCTCTCTCTCCCCGCTCCATGAGCTTTATCAAACCTCGTCTTAAAACTATGTATGGTTCCTGCTTCCACTACGTCATTTTCTAGGCTATTCCACTGCCTTACAACTCTATGACTGAAGAAATACTTCCTAATATCTCTCTGACTCATTGTGTGTGTGTGTGTGTGTGTGTGTGTGTGTGTGTGTGTGTGTGTGTGTGTGTGTGTGTGTGTGTGTGTGTGTGTGTTTGTGTGTCTTGCCGAATAGGTAAAACTTGCGATATTGGCGTAAATAACAACGCTCTTCTTGCCGAATAAGGCAAGCGAAAATTCGTGTATGCAATAATTACTCCACACTCCTCGTCATCTTCCTCTGTTATTCTCTGTATTTGACTGAAGAAGCTACTGGCTGGTGAAATACTTTCTCAACATAGATTCCCAATTGTTGCACAAGTATCTCATTCTTCAGTTTATCGGATTTCAAAACTATTTTCACTACGTAAAATGCAATGTTCCCTATGGAACAATAGAAAGGGACTAACCTAAGGTTCAATTCACAAATCAGAACACCGCAAACACATCTTACTAGAGACTGGGAGAAATACAGGAGAAACTGTAGAAAACAGAGGGAAAAGCAAGGGCTTCATATATACTATTAGAGATCACGTGTCCGTATCCTTAATCCCAGACTGTTGAACCTGCTACAAGCAGATATTAGAAATATTGCCGAAAAAAAAGGTATAAATTGTCGAGAGGAAACTCGACACTAGCTGTTGCAAGTGTCTGATCCACTTAGTTATGATGGTAATGTATGTCTGAGAGTTGCTAGCAGGAAAAGCCAAGAAGTCAGGAAGGAAGCCTACTGAAAATGACGCAGTTTGTGGGTTATGATAATTTATGAAGCAAACGTTTAGTCTGCCAGGAACTTTATCAGTTAATACAGAGACAAAGAAAAACATTGAGTTATACAGCGTTAAAGGGTGAGGTCCGTGAGATGTGCAAAAGTCAGATCAACGGACTCGAGTGAGGACTCAGGTGTTAGCAGTGTCAGTTTTAGGCAGGATCAATTATGCTAAAACTTAGAGGATAGTGAACGACCCTGAATTTTGATGAATTATCTTGCGTAGTGGTGATTAAAGTAGACTAGGGTCAAAGTATGCCTCGTTGGCAAATAATTAGATATGTAGAAGATAGAAGACGTCGTAGGGGGAAAGGGGGGTTAAAAAAACCTACAATTCAGAGATGACATTACGACCTTAAGTTTGTAATTTTTTTTTATAAATCTTATATTGTTTAAGCCTAAACCTTAGAAGTGGATTCCCGATATATCGTAGAAGTTACTGATTACTTTTCTTAAAAAAGGTAGATAAAATTAAATTATTTTTAAACTTTTGCTCCGCTCCTTGGGAGGCTCCAACTATCCATGTTTGTTTTTCCCATCTTCCATGTCTGTACTCCAGCATTTTCATAAGTGAACTTAATATTCACCCATAAATAGTATATGTTTATTAGCTGAGCGATCAAGATATCCCAGGCTTATAAAACTCCAGAACATTATCCAAGCTTGAATAATTGCTTTTGAAAACTGACAAGATGGTGAGTAAGAACTTATACAGCACTTGGGATTCTATATTCTGCAAACATTTCGCCACTGGCTGGCGAAACGTTTCCTTATCCAAGCATATATGAAAGGAGACTTCGTGAATTCCGTAAAAAAATGGAATTTCCTGCCTGTCTTCCTCTCTTACTAGTTTCCTGAAATGTGATATTAAGCCTTCCTGTTTACATGTATTATAATATTGAGTCTTATTGTTTACATGTATTATAATATTGAGTCTTCCTGCTTACATGTATTATAATATTGAGTCTTATTGTTTACATGTATTATAATATTGAGTCTTCCTGCTTACATGTATTATAATATTGAGTCTTATTGTTTACATGTATTGTAATATTGAGTCTTCCTGTTTACATGTATTGTAATATTGAGTCTTCCTGTTTACATGTATTGTAATATTGAGTCTTCCTGTTTACATGTATTGTAATATTGAGTCTTCCTGTTTTACATGTATTGTAATATTGAGTCTTCCTGTTTACATGTATTGTAATATTGAGTCTTCCTGTTTACATGTATTGTAATATTGAGTCTTCCTGTTTACATGTATTGTAATATTGAGTCTTCCTGTTTACATGTATTGTAATATTGAGTCTTGTTATTCACCTGGAGATGACTATAAACACATACGCAGTATAATGTGATCCTTTATTGACAACGTTTCACCCACACAGTGGGGTTTTTCAAGTCACACACAGAGGTGTGTGTGACTTGAAAAACCCCACTGTGTGGGTGAAACGTTGTCAATAAAGAATCACATTATACTGCTTATGTGTTTATATTTCCACTGTGTCGGTATTTGATACCATTTATTTCCATGGAGATGACTATTTGGTTGATTCTTTACGTGAGTTTAAAACCTATCGACCTCACTAGGGTCAAAGGTTTCATGTTACCTCTTCACCATTAGTCAAGTATACTTTAATCCCTTAAATCATTATTAAAGTAACTTATCTTAAAGATATGCAACTTTCGGAGTACATAACTTTTTGGTGCCAGATATATCGTAGTCGTATTTTAATAAGCTTAAAGCTATATGCACTTTTTTGTCGATTTATGTTACTTAACTTAGTTTCAGTATATCACAGAATTACCCAAATAACTGCAATCAAGTCTCTGTCCCAGACTTCCGCTTGGCCTATTTCATTTGACTGAGAAATTACCTGTGTGGGCTAAATTGGAACGACCTGACTATGGGTCAGGTAGGAGGTGTTGGTTGCCAATATGACGTTTTTCGGAGCACATTTCTAGCTGCTAAGACAACTTATGTTCCAAGTAGGGAAATTAGATAAACCAAAAATTATCCCAAATGGATAAACAATAGATTAAATCATCCCATTGGTCAAAAGAGAGGCTTATATAGGCGTATCAAAAGAGGGGATGGGCAGTTAATAAATCAATATATTCAGTTATAGAGAAATATAAAAGGGAATAAGAAAAACTAAAAGAGATTATGAGGCTAAAGTGGCAAGGGATTCGAAGACTAACCCAAAAGGTTTCATTCAGGTATATAGAAGTAAGATTAGGAACAAGATTGGCCCACTCAAAAATAACTCAGGTCAGATTACTGATAGTGATAAGGAAATGTGTAAGATTTTTAACTCTTATTTCATCTCAGTTTTTATGAAGGAAGATACTAGCGAAATTCCAGAAATAAATTATGTAGAACAGGATGATATAAACTATGCACGATTAGGGTAACTAGTGACATGGTCAGCAGACAAATATAGAAATCAAAACCAAACAAATCCCCAGGCCTTGATGAACTGTTTGCAAGGGCTTTAGAGGAATGTAAAGATGAATTTTGCAAACCTTTGGCTAGTCTTTTCAGAATATCACTTCAAAATACATGGTGCCAGACAAGTGGAAAATGGCAAATGTAATACCTGTTTACAAAGTAGGAGACAGGCTCTTAGCTTCGAACTATAGACCAATAAGCCTTACTTCTATAGTAGGAAAATTTAAAGAATCAATATCTGCCAGGTAATTTGTAGCCATCTTGAAAGGCAAAAACTGAGTAATGATTCTCAGTACGGTTTTACAGAGGGGCGTTCCTGCATTTTACGAAAAACCAACTTTTTTTTACCAAGGAATTTGAGGATGTAAATCATGGTAATGAATATGATATTGTATATATGGACTTCAGTAAGGCTTCTGATAGAGTTTCACATCAGAGGCTATTTAGGAAAATTAAAGCACATTGAATAGGAGAATTATTTTCCTGGGTAGAGGCGTGGTTAACAGATGGGCAGCAGAGAGTTTGCATCAATGGGGAGAAATCAGAGTGGGGGCGCATCACGAGTTGTGTTCCACAAGGGTCATAATTAGGCCCTTTGTTGTTCACAATTTATGTAAACGACATTGATGAGGGAATAGCGACACAAGCAAGTTTGCCGATGACACTAAAATAGGTCGCTTAATTCATTTTAATGAGGGCACGAGAGCACTCCAGGGAGGTTTGAATAGATTGATGCACTGGTCAGAGAAGTGGCAGATGCAGTTTAATATAGACAAATGCAGTTCTAAACACTGGACAAGAAAATAACCATGCCACATATAAACTAAATGTAGATCATAAAATTATTGATTGCGAAAAGGATTTGGGAGTTCTGGTTAGCAGTAATCTTAAACCAAGACAACAGTGCAATAGTGTTGGCAATAAAGCGAACAGAATTCTTGGCTTCATATCAAGGAGCATAAATAATAGGAGTCCTCAGGTTGTTATTCAACTCTACACATATCTGGTTAGGCCTCATTTAGATTATACTGCACAGTTCTGGTCACCGTATTACAGAATGGATATAAATGCACTAGAAAACGTACAGAGGAGGATGACAAAGTTGATCCCATGTATCAGAAATCTTCCCTATGAGGACAGACTGAGGGCCCTGAATCTGCACTCTCTAGAAAGGCGTAGAATTAAGGGGGATATGATTGATGTGTATAAATTTAAAACAGGAATAAATAAAGGTAATGTAAATAGCGTTTTAAAAATATATAGCCAAGACAGGACTCGCAGCAGTGGTTTTAAACTAGAAAAATTCGGATTCAGAACGATTTAGGAAAGCCCTGGTTTGGTAAGAGAGCTGTGGATGAGCGGAACTCCTGAGTACCGTCATAGAAGCTGAGACCTTGTGTAGTTTTAAAAATAGGTTGGATAAATACATGAGTAGTTGTGAGTTCGACCTGACTAGTTTGTGCTAATAGGTCTGATGCCGTGCTCCTTCCTTAAGTGGATGTGACCTGACCTGACTAGGTGGGTCTCTGGTTTAAGCTGTTAAGTGACTTGGACCTACCTCGCATGGGCCAGTAGGCCTGCTGCAGTGTTCCTTCTCTCTTATTTTCTTAATCTAGTCTAGTTTTAAGAAAATATTTGTCATTTTATATAACCGTTAAGAAACTGACTTTGGGAATCAAGTAAAAATATTTAGGCAGTAGAATAAGGATAAGTTGCTTTAATAAAAATTAAATCTTCCCATCTTTTAGCTTGACAGTTATCGTCGTAAATTCTGGATTCTTTCCGTGTTTCCCATAATATGTATTTAAAGTAATTCTCATACATATTGCTCTATATGCGAATTGAGAGAAAAACATTAGTAATATGAATAATTCTCTTTCACCAGCATTTCTCTAGAGAAAAGTATGCTCAGGTATAAACATGCATGTGAAAAATAGTGGAAACGAATAAAACCTAATAAAAACACATTTTAAACGAAAAAAAAAATGAGTATCAAAGACGAAAAACAAAGGATGAAGGATGAAAACAAAAATAGGTGATTCAGAAAATGGAAAGTGTGGAATAATGTTCAGAAATTTTCAGAGTGTATTTAGGGAATAAAAATGTTTTCAGACTGACGTCTCAGTCGTCCAACCGGGAACTGAAATGGATTCCATTGAAATAATAAAAGTGGAAGTCAAGCATTTGTAATAACCACTGATAAAAATAAAACAGGAGGGATCAGAGGGTATATCACATTGGGCTTTAAATAAAGGAACAGAGGAACTTGCTTGCCACTGAAAACCTTCGGATCTTCGTGGAAGGAACGACAATTTTAAGTGGAAAATGACCTAAATTGTATATAATTTGAATGCATAAGGGAAATATATTAATATAGTAATTTATAAACAATATTGTTTTTCATCTGCAAGATCTTATATGCCGTTATGTTATGAAAGACACGAACATACTGCAAGAGCAAGAAGACTGGATTAATTGTACTTAGATTTTTTTTTAACTTTTGGTAGAGTTCCTTTTTAAAGATTAACAGGCACTGTTTTATGCGAGTAAAATGAAAACTGTGATTATATTTATTTATTAGAAGGCAGGATTTTCAGTGGGATGCCACAGGAATCACTGAGACAGAATCATCATTGGGATGCCTCAGGGATCAGTACTTGGGGCAGAGTCATCAATGGGATGCCATAGGGATCAGTACTTGGGGCAGAATCATCATTGGGATGCCAAAGGGATCAGTACTTGGGGCAGAATCATCAATGGGATGCCAGATGAATCAGTACTTGGGGCAGAATAATCAATTGGATGCCCCAAGGATCAGCGCTTCAGACAGGGTCATCCGTGGGATGCTAAAAGAATTAGCATTTAGAAGAGAATCACCGATTGAGTGCCAAAATACATGATCTAATACCATTTTTCATTTAAGTAAATGACTTATTAGAAATAATACAAAATTATATGTAATGAATTAAATGCAAAATTAGTTTGAATAATAAAAACATTACCACAAATATTGGTACGATTTTCTTGAAACACACAGTCTCCAAAGATTGCTTGTATTTAAGGATCACATTCAAGTTGAACTGTAGTCCTTGTCAGAATATTAATTTACATGTAGCCGCTGGGATTCTATTTACGTTGTTCAGACGAAACGTCAATTACGAGGGAGGAGCGCAGGGTATAGAGGCAGACCTTATACAACAGCCCATTTAATGTCAGATAATAATTTTTAGCCACTAGGGATCGGAGTTCGTCAGACCTATATGTATATATATATATATATATATATATATATATATATATATATATATATATATATATATATATATATATATATATATGAACATTAAAATGGTATAAAATACCGACAGATTGTTAGGTATGACACATATGCAACAGTCAGGTATCTTTATTTCGAAACGTTTCGAAATAAAGATACCTGACTGTTGCATATGTGTCATACCTAACATATATATATATATATATATATATATATATATATATATATATAATGTACAGAGAGAAAGGTGTACATCTCACAATGTATATACAAAGAGAGATGTATATCCTTTAAGTGTGAAATGTACACCGAGAAATTCATATGTCAGTATATATAAACTGTGCATTTACTTTTAGCTCTGTTTTAGAAATTAAAGTTATCTTGATATTATTATACTGCCTTAATAACTTTCGTGCAGTCGATACGTCTTGGTTCTACCACACTAATTACTGCAATATTGATGGTATACATTACCGACAAATTTTTTAATACATCGGTCGTCTCCCACCAAGGCGGAGTGGCCCGAAAAAGAAAAACTTTCACCATCATTCACTCCATCACTGTCTTGCCAGAGGAACGCTTACACTACAGTTATAAAACTGTAATATTAACACCCCTCCTTCAGAGTGCAGACAGTACAGGTTATCTACTATTGAAAAAATTCAACTACGCAGCAAGTTTCATCAGTCGAAAACAGGCGATTATGACCCAGGATACAAAAAGTGTAGAGGTAATTTTGAGATGTTCAGTCCCTCAGCCTTGAGAGGTGTTCAGTTCCTTTGGTTAAGGAACTGACCTCCTTCGAGGCTGAGGGACTGAGCACCTCAAAATTACCTCTCCAGTTCTACTGTTGCCAGTGTTTGTAACGTCTGCATTCGCCTGTGCATTCGAAACTCAAGATCTCTCGCATACTGGGGAATGGGAGGTAATCAGGTTCGAACAGAGGAACGGGAAGGTAGCTCTAGTTCTTAGGATCAAACACTCGTCGACGGCATGAAGGTACCCTCCCTTCGAAGAAATGTCCTATTGATGCTCACTGTAAGGCAGTCTATGGCACGTAGTCCCACCACCAACACAAGTCATTAACTCGTTACAGCAGTCTCTCAGAAAATCATTACCCCAGACGTGTTACAGGCCAGACCTAGTATCATTTGGACTAGACCAGCCGTGGTATCAAATAGACTATCAGCCCTGGTATCATTTAGACTATACCAGCCCTGGCATCATTTAGACTAGATCAGCCCTGGTATCATTTAGAAAAGACCAGCCCTGGTATCATTTAGAAAAGACCAGCCCTGGTATCATTTAGAAAAGACCAGCCCTGGTATCATTTAGAAAAGACCAGCCCAGGTATTACGCAATATATTATAAAATATGTATAAAAATCGCTCCATATATAATGTCAGTTTCCGAGTTTTATTCTGAAACCGGACGCATATTAGTCCTGAAGAGTAGCCAGAACAGAACAGGAGCAGGAGAGGTGTGTTTATTAGTCAGTACGAGAACAGCGGCGGCTGGAACAAAACGTTATGGTTTGATATTTGTGTCAGTAAGGGGGGAAGTGATTTTTGGTAATTTAGGACACAGGTTATTTTATTGAGTTTGGTGCTCTCATGTTTATCTGTAAGGCCCTAGTACGAGTAGAGGCCTGTAAGTTTTGGGGGAGAGTACTCGTGTAGTGTGTTGCCTGCAGGCTTAGAGGCAGGAAGAGGGGGAGGTTATGGAGCCTCCCTGTTTATAAATATTTGTTTTAACCACTAGTAGCAGTGTGCTAGTTAGCTAATGTTAGTGAGTGAAGGTGTGTGGTAATTTTGTATGTAGAGTAGGTTGTATGTTGTATGTTAATTTACGTGCCCTTAGACTAGGGAAGTTGTTAACCCTTAGGAGCCAGGACTTTTATTTACGATACGCAGTAAATAAGCGCAACACCTGGTATCATTTAGACTAGACCAGCCTTGGTATCGTTGAGACTAGACCAGCCATGGTATCATTTAAACTAGACCAGCCTTGCTATCATTTAGACTACAGCAGCTCTAGTATCATTTAGACTAGACCAGGGTATAAAACAAATTATAATCACACAATAGAGCGAAAATCTAATGTGAAGGATCTGGGAGTGATAATGTCAGAGGATCTCACCTTCAAAGACCACAACAATGTATTTAATTCATCTGCTAGAAAAATGATGATAACCTTCAGAACTAGGGACACCAAGTCCATGATGATTTTCTTCAAATCGCTTGTTCTTTCTAGGCTGGAATACTACTGCACACAAACTGCCCCCTTTCAGGCAGGCGAAATTGTTGACTTGGAGAATGTACAGGGAACTTTCACGGCACATACAAGTACAAAAAACACCTAGGGAGCGGTTGAAGACCCTTGATCTGTATTCCTTGGAACGCAGGCGAGAAAGATGCAATCCTAGAGGAATTAATACCAAGCCTACACGCGAAAATCACTCCCCACGAAACCAAAAGACTCGGCAGGAGATGTAACATTCCCCCAATGAAAAGCAGGGGCGTCACGAGTACACTAAGCGGCAATACAGTAAGTGTCAGGGGCCCAAGACTGTTCACCTGCCTCCCAGCATACATAAGGGGGATTACCAATAGACCCCTGGCTGTCTTCAAGAAGGCGCTGGACAGACACCTAAAGTCAGTACCTGATCAGCCAGGCTGTGGTTCGTACGTCGGTTTACGTGCGGCCAGCAGTAACAGCCTAGTTGATCAGACCCTGATCCACCACGAGACCCGGTCTCAGACCGGGCCGCGGGGGTATTGACCCCTGAAACCCTCTCCAGGTAACTCTAGTCCTGGTATCATTTAGACTACACCAGCCATTGCATCATTTAGATTCTATGCAAGCCCTGTTATTATTTAGATGCCACACATGCCCTAGAAGTACAGTGCCTGCACTCTGAAGGAGGGGTGTTAATGTTGCAGTTTAAAAACTGTAGTGTAAAGCACCCTTCTGGCAAGACAGTGATGGAGTGAATGATGGTGAAAGTTTTTCTTTTTCGGGCCACCCTGCCTTGGTGGGAATCGGCCAGTGTGATAATAAAACCAGCCCTCGAATCAGTAAGACTTTGTACCAGCCCTGTTATCATGTACACCAACCCTGGTATCATGTACACCAACCCTGGTATGTACACCAGTCCTGTGTACACTAGCCCTGGCATTATTCACCAACTCTGATTTCATGTACAAACCAACCTTGGTGTCAAGTACGCCGTCCCTGGTATATACAACAGCTCTGGTATGTACACCAGTCCTGGTATCAATTATACAAACCCTGGTATCATGTATACCAGCCCTGGTATCATGTATACCAGCCCTGGTATCATGTATACCAGCCCTGGTATCATGTATACCAGCCCTATTATCATGTGCACCAGCCCTGATATCATGTACATCAGCCCTGGTATCATGTACACCAACTCTAGCATCATGTACATCAATCCTGGTATCATATGCAACAGCTCTGGTATGTACACCAGCCCTGGTATCATGTACACCAATCCTGGTATGTACACCAGCCTTCGTATCATGTACACCAGCCCTAGTATGTACACCAGCCCTGTATCATGTACACTAACCCTAGTATCATGTGCACCAACCTTAGTATGTATACTAGTTCTGGTATCATGTATACTAGTTCTGGTATCATGTATTCCAGCCCTGGTATATATTCCAGCCCTGGTATCTTGTACACCAATCTTAACATCATGTACACCAACTATGGTGTGTACACTAACCTTGATATCATGTACAGCCCTGGAATGTACACTGGCCTTAATATCATGTACAACAGTTCTGATATCATGTACACCAGTTCTGGTATCATGTACACCAGCAGTGGTATGTGCACTAGCCTTGATATGTACACTAGCCCTGGTATCATGTACAACAACACTGGTATATACACCAGTTCTGGTATCGTGTATACCAATACTGGTATGTATAATAGCCCTGGTATGTACAATAGCCCTGGTATCATGTACATCAGTCCTGATATGTACATCAGCCTTGGTATCGTGTACACCAGCCCTGGTATCATGTACACCAGTTCTGATATGTACAAGAGTCTTGGTATCATGTACACTAGCCCTGGTATCATGTACACTAGCCCTAGTATCATACACACCAGCCCTAGTATCATGTACACCAGCCCTAGTATCATGTACACCAGCCCTAGTATCATGTACACCAGCCCTAGTATCATGTACACCAGCCCTAGTATCATGTACACCAGCTCTAGTATCATGTATACCAATCCTGGTATCATGTACACCAGTCCTGGTATTGCTCACGTGTTCTTGAGACGTCACACTACTACTGCTCCTCACGCTCAGTTAGTACATTTCTCTTGTACACTTGCTCACTTCCCTCCCGGATGATTTCCAGCAATGATTAATCCTGTTTAGAAATACAAGGATAAAAACACAGAGCCTAGTAAAGAGTTCTCAAGGGAAGGTGCAAGACGGGAAGATTTAATTACGCTTCTCCTTTGATCACCGAAGCCGTCACGCCAAAATTTTCCAGATGGAATGAAAAAGAGTTATATATTTGTTGATCGTCAATGCAACGATTCAATTGGGCGATTCGTGTTTGGGTGAAGCGGAATTATTAAACGATGTAATCTGAGCGCGCCGGGCGCTCTAATAAGCGCCGGATTTAAGAGTTGCGACCGACGCTTCTTTCGCGAGTCAGTCATTAGTATATAATTGACATGATGTTTCCGTGCTTCGTCTTGGGATTCATGTCCCATCAATAGAAACCCGGCAGCTGAATTCGGACTAATTACTTGGGGAGTTTTTAGTTTCCATTGGAAATTTGCCCGTCTAATTATCATTCAATTATGAATAGTAATTGCTGAGTCCGCTCGTAATGCCTCTCCTCCCTCCCTCCCTCCCTCTCTCGCTCTTCTCCTCTTCTCTCTTCTTTCCTCCGTCCTTCTATTTCTCTCTCTCCCTGCATCCTCCCTTATTTCTCCCTCCCATGTTGCTTATTTCATTCTTTCTTCCTCATTTTCTCCCTATCACCTATCTTCCTCATTACACCTCCCTTTTTCCTCACTCCCTATTTCTCTCTTAGCCTTCCTCTCCCTCTCTTTCTCCGTCCCCCCGCCTCTCTCTCTCTGTCTCTCGCTACCTCCTTCCTTCCTTCCTTCCTCATTCCCACCCACCCTACCTCTTATATTTTCTCCCTTACTACTGCCAACCTTTTCCTCCTCCCTTTCTCTCCTTCCTCATTCTTTTCTTCCCTCGCTCTTCCCTTCATCCTCGTAGTCTCCATTCCTCCCTATATTTGTTCATACTTTCTGTACATTTATCTCCCTATTCTCTTATGATTTTCTCTCTTTTGCTCTCTTCCCCTGCAATTACATCTTCCTTTTACTGATTTCTCTCCTTAATTTATGTTGCAATCTGTTTGTGTCTTTTCTCTCTTAATATTACCTTCTCTATCTCGGCCTCTTCATATATGTTTCATCGCTCAGAAATTGCAATTTGTTTCTCTTCCTCGCTGTGACTATCGCCTCTCTTACCGTGCGCTGAGGAGGAGGCTAGAGGCAGTGGAGATGTGATGTTTGGGGGCAGTGTGTGGTGAGAATATTAGGCAGAGTCTTTGTAGCTTTTGAGGTTTTATAAAGGGTGAGGTTACCAAAAGTATTACTGAGAGGATGGAGGGTTTGTTAAGATGGTTTGGGACATTTGGGGAGGGTGGAGAAAAATGGGATGACTTTGGACATATAAATCTTGGGTAGAGGGAAGGATATGATGTAATGGTTTAGAAAGCTGATAAGTTGAAGAGTGAGACACTTGTGCAACATCTGGGAATCTTTAATGAGGAAACGTTTCGCCAGCAAGTGGCTTCCTAAGTCCAGTACAGATCTTTCACCGTTCTTTGTATTAGACTGAGGAAGCCGCTGGCTAGCGAAACGTTTCCTGAATAAAAATTCCCCAATACTGCATAAATATCTCAGCGAAGGATGGGTTAGGGGTCGTTCCAGGATATGTTGGAGAAGGTAGGTACTAACAATTCCTTGTGTGTGTGTATGAGAGTGCGTATTCACCTAGTTACCTATTGTTTCAGTCCCTGATTCTTAACTCGCCCTTTGACCAATTTACTCCCTCCTAACTTGGAGAACCCTGTTCTTAAAATAATGTATGGAGCCTCCCTCCACTAATTTGTGTACGTTATTCCACTTCCTGACCACCCTGGAATTCAAGAAATTCTTCCTAACATCCCTATGACTCCTCTATCGTTAATTTCCAATTGTGCCGTCTCGTGTATGCTTTCTGTCTCCAACATTCCTTCCCTGTCGACCCTGTCAAGTCGTCTTAAGTATTTTGAATGCCGTTATCAAGTCTTTCATGGTTCGTATGTCCACTAATTCGCCAGGTTCATTTATTTTAGTCTTTCCTTTAAGATCATTTTTCTTAGCTCTGGGATTAGTCCCGTTGCAGACCTCTGCACTTTTCCAGTTTCTTAACATGCCTTGTCAGGTGACAGTTCCATGCTGGTGCTGCCTACTCTGCATTTGCTACAGAAGTTATTCTCTTTATATGCGCCTCTGGTGATATACTTAGCACTATGCTCACTCCTAGGTCTGTATCGTTGAATGAAGTTTACAACCTCTGTCCATCGCTGAGTCTATATTGGGTTTCCTGTCTTCTTGCTCCTCCCAATTTTTATAACTTTGCACTTACTGGAACTGAACTCAAAGAGTCACTTGATTTACTATTCTTGCAGTTTATTCTGGTCCATATGTAGCTTTACCTTATTATCACTTCTTTTTTTATTCTCCTTACAAACAATACTACTACTAATGATAATAATAATAATATCTTTATTTCTATAAGGTTATATAATGTACTCGATATAGGAACAGTTGACGCTTTTGGCAAGTTTTATGAAAAGCTCTTAATTTTTTTCCTAAGTTATTCATATGTACCATAAACAATGCTGACCCTAATATCGATCTTTGCAAATCCTTCTTGTTATACTTTCTCTTTCTGACATCTATTCTGGGACAGGCACTCTCTCTCCTTTCTCTTAGGATAACCTTCGATCCACTGTAAGATACTTCATATAATGGCTGCCTGCTCCTCAAATTTTCGTCCCAGTCTCTTGTGAGGTGTAGTGTCAGATGCCGTTTTGCAGTTCAAGAATATGGTCCATAAATCTCTCTCTCTCTTTCACTTTCGTTACTTTGTCAACAGGTTTGCGAGACAGGATTTTTGATCTCTCAACCGGTGATATGAAACTACTTTTCTCCAAGTGCTCCACCACTCTCTTCATTATCTTCTCCATTGCCTTATATAGTATGTACGTCAATGATAATGGCCTATAGTTTAATACCATGATGCCACTGATGCTTCAGGAGTCTACCCTATTTCCTGCTAATTTTGTCTTCTCCAATACTTTGGAAAAACTGACCGCTCCCTTTCTGACAGAGTTAAATAACACAAACGATGTGTCAGCCTTTCCGACACATGTTAGAAATCACGGTTATCCGTTGAACTGGTCGTCTGCCAGAACTATCGACCCTTCTAGCCTTCACAGACGCCGCCTTGTTGAACCGTCTCTTATTCGCAACTTTCCTAATATGAATCTTTGTCCTGGTTTCTGTCTCTGTAGATGCGTTCCTTTCTCATTACATTGTCAAATGCTCCAAATTTCAGAACACTCGTGACTTAATCTTTATCTCCTCCGCTCCTTATCTCTTCATCTTCTCTCTCTCTATATATATTTTTTTTTTGCTTTTGTCTTCTGCTTAGGTGGGTTCTTTCCTATGGGGTTTCGTCCCGCTGGGATTTGGTCCTACCCTCGTGCAGTGCTCCTCTTTTCTCTTGTTCTTAGTTTACCTCCACTATCTTTTTTACAAACCAAGAGCTGAATTACTACTGCTATCTTTTTGCTAAGTCTCCACCCACTTTCCCTTTTTTCACTACCACTTCTGCCTTCATATTTCTACCTCTACCACTGTTGCAATACTTTTTCTACTGCTACTACTACTACCACTACTACTACTACTACCAATACTACTACCACTTTAATACTATTCCCTCCTCTTATTACATACTATTCCCCGTCCCTGTCCCCTCTCGAATATATTGTTGCTTCCTTCCCTTCGTGCTTCTGTGTGACTTGTTAATGGTTCAAGTCGGACCGAAACGTCGTCATAAATTTTAGTCTCCAATGTGCGGGTTATCTGTGTATTGTTCCAGTCATGATATTGTCTCTTTATTCTCTATACTTTAATATTTACATATACTGCCTTCCTAATCTCTGGCAATTGCTACGATACCACTGACTAAAATATATTAAGCTAGCCATTTGGGAAGTGTGTCTGCCCTCTCTCGGGACTCATTGTCTTTGATGTATCCAGCTCAGGACTTTCTCCACCTCTTCCCTGGTATGTGAATGGTATTCAGTACCTGATGATGGACACTTTTCCATAGGCTCTTTGATGTTCTCTCTCAGTTTTCCCCTTCCTCTCTCTCTCTCTCTCTCTCTCTCTCTCTCTCTCTCTCTCTCTAGGTGTGTGTGTGTGTGTGTGTATAAATGTATCTCTCATTCTCTCGCCATGTTTGTATCAATTTATTTCTCTTATTCCATTCCTTAATTTCTCTTTCCCCTGCCTAATTTCCTCTTTCAATAATTACTTCTAATTTCTCTGTCTCTGACACTCCGTTCCCCTCACTCATTCGCTTGTAAACACTGAAACAGTCCTCATTTTCTCTCTCTCTCTCTCTCTCTCTCTCTCTCTCTCTAAATAAATAAATAAATAAATAACTAAATAAATAAATAAATAAAAAAGTTATTTATTAAATATAACAGCCAATAATAAAATGTTTAGAACGATATCAGCTTAAATCAAATGAGACAAGGACTGTGGGGTAATCAAAGGGAACGACCTAGAATGTAGTTAAGAAAGGAACTCGAGCAAACAACGTCTTAGTTATTTAAAAAAATGTTTCTGTCCTGGGACCCTGATCACGGTCCCAGGACCGAAACACTTTCTAATATATATATACTAGTATTTGCTTATGTGTCTTTTTAAATCTCTAGTCGTTATCAAATACCAAGTTTTATACTAAACTTAAATGTACCTAAGTCTTTCTTCGAGCACCAAAATTAGCAGAATGTTTTCATAAGGTAGAAATGTCGAATGCAAAACATTAGTTCAGATCTTTTCTCTACAATGCAGTCCAATTTTGGTCCCAAGAATGAATAAAAGACGAAAATAATCTAGAGACGGTATGAAAAAAGTCTCATAAGTACATAACTGCACTTCCTTAGGAAACGAGACACGAGCAACAAATCTGGAAGATTGCACAAGACGATAAGTTCATCATTTGTGACCCAGGACATAAATCAGACACAATGAAGAGCACAATAAGGTCATCATTTATAGTATTGGGTCTCAAGACAAGCAGAACAAGCATCTATATGCTTGTTCTGCTTAACTCTGAACATTTCGCCCAGGACTCTGTTTTATGAAGTTATTCTGAGGAAATTTTTTTTTACACATATATATCCTCAGGAAGAGTAAGGTAAGAATCGTATGTGAAGTGTTGTTCTGTCTGTAGCTGAGTACTGCAATCGGCCTGGTCCATTATATGATTTTATTTTCAAGCCCAAATATACCTGCCCGAGTCCTTGTTTCACTTACCATGGTTACATGCACTGTAAAATATGCGGCATTATCATGTAAGCCCCCATAATCGGTACTCTGTGAAGTCTCCTTAGTTTTTAATAACTCAGAGGCAATGCTTTCTGTACTCTTTCCGTAGGTTCAGTCTCTCAGGAAGGCTAATTGCTCACTCCATGTATAAACCCCTCACCGTGCACTTTTAAAATAATACACCAACAGATCACCTTCCACACAGCGATAAGTGAATGTATCTCAGTGTATATACATTGACAGTTTACTTTCCCTGTTTTAGATGTTCAGGGAGAAATGTGGCCATAAAGACCTAGGTGCAGTCGATAGGCGTTCATCCAAAAGACTTGTTACTATGCTCACCTCCGCATCCACAATCCAACATTAACAAGACACAAATTAGTAGACGTTATTTAACTTTAGAAACTAAATGTAATTGCCTGAAATTACTAGATAATCATTACTAGAAAATAAGGACACAGTCGTAGAGGTGAGCAGAGATCCACCCACCCAAATGTATTTATTTTTTTCAGCTGCTTCACTAAACAACGATTGTTAAAATGCCACTTGACCACTGTTACTTACAGCTGGTACATATACTCTTTCATTTCCATTTCTAGCATTTGCCTGAGGATAGCACAACTATGTTGAAAAGCAGAATAAAATAAGTTTAGCAGGAAGCCAACACAGAGATAATGAAACAAAATGAAAAGATTGAATTGTATTTATGTCGACATCTTACCGAGTTCAGCAGAAAATGCAGAAATATACTAACCCCTTTTTATGTCATGTTTCATTCACGTCTCCAAGTGGATTTCTTCATTTTCAGGGACTAATATTCATTACTACCAGAGTTATCAATGTATGCGTAAGGGGGGATATGTCAGGGTACAGTGGGGCTGGTGTTCCGTACTTTCATTCTGGGGAATATATACTCTGAGCACATTGTTCATGAAGAAAAAAAAGTCATCAATGCAGACCCCTTCGTTATCGTAGGAATCATCTACAATAGAATCCGCAGTAATGGATTTAAATTAGATAAGTTTAGATTTAGAAAGGACATAGGAAAGTATTGGTTTGGAAATAGGGTAGTTGATGAGTGGAACAGTCTACCTAGTTGAGTTATTGAGGCTGGGACTTTGGGTAGTTTCAAATTTAGGTTGGATAAGTACATGAGTGGGAGGGGTTGGATTTGAGTGGGACTTTCACATCAGAGCTTATTTCTTGGGTGGCATTGAAAATTGGGTTGGGCAAATGTTTTGTTAGTGGGATGAATTGTAAAGGACCTGCCTAGTATGGGCCAATAGGCCTCCTGCAGTGTTCCACCTTTCTTATGTTTTTTATGAATCATTAAACAAATATCCCCAGTCGAGATAATAATGAACACGTGTCTGAGATCAATTTAGGGTGTGAATAATATGCATAAAATAGGAACTAAGAAATTAGATGATGTGGTGGTATGAATAACATAAATCAAGAGTATAAGAAGGGTTGTTGATAGTGTCTGGTCATGTTGCAAGACTGGTAAAAGATAGGTTGATTATTACATTTGCGTGCACTTCACTCATACAAAATTAATCTATTTACGTATACTCTAACTTCATATCTACAAAAAGTATAATGAACTGCCTTTTACAAAGAAATATACACACTTACCCATATATACAATTATACGTAATTCCACTTACAAAGAAACAAATGCTTTCCCTAACATAGAAATATTTATATTTCTCCCTTACAAACATACATAATTTCCCTTAAACTGAAACATACTTCATTACACATGCTTACTCTTACATAGAAACACGTATAGTTTCCTTAACATAAAACTTCTCCTTACACAGAATCATACTTATACAAAAACCGAAGTGTATTACCATTCTTTTATGAAGTAGCCTACTACGTCATAATGAAAATAATATATTCCTTATACGTAAACACACACTTTGATTTATGTAGAAGTAAGCACATTCCCCCCTCATACAAAAACATTCTTGCTTACCCTTATGCAGAAACATACAAGCACCATAAAAAAATTGAATACGAAATTTTTTGTATCTGTCCTAAATTTGCATTATTCATTCGCCGTCTTCAAAGCTCTGACATTTGGAAAAAATGTTCACTCATTTTTTTTGTTATTATCATTAATTCCGTTTTATGGAAGTTGCAGAGGCATAGAGTTCACACACACGTGTACGTATACAAACATGGGTCGTCACAGGTACGTACACAATAACAGGTGCACACGGAAAACATAACTAGATGAAGAAAAACATTATCAAGAACAACAACTCAGTGAACAGAGGTAACAAGTGATAACTCAGTGACTGGGAGAAAACAGACAACTCAGTAAGTAAACACTCTTACATTTCAGTGAGTGAAGAAAAAGAGTAAATTTAATGTGAGGGGTAACAATGATAACTCGGTAAGTGAAAAAAATTTGTGTAGCAAGGAATGACCTGCATGAGGGAAAATACAAGAATAACTATATATATATATATATATATATATATATATATATATATATATATATATATATATATATATAATGTCGTGCCGAAAAGGCAGAACTTGCTATCTTGGCTTAAATAGCAACGCTCATGTGTATGCAATAATTTCGCCCAAATCATTCTGAACCTAACGAAAAAAATATATTTCACTGTGTTTGTTTAGTATTAAATTATTGTAAACAAATCTAAAATATATTTAGTTGGGTTAGGCTAAAATAAATTTTTCTTGTTATAATAAGGTTAGGTAAGTTTTCTAAGATTCTTTTGGTGCAAAATTATAAATTTTTACATTAACATTCATGAAAAAAATATATCTTTCAACGTATAAGAGAAAATTTTAGAAAGGACTTAATTTTAAATGAGTTCTTGCTAATTGGCCAGTTTTACATATTCGGCACACACACACATATATATATATATATATTTTATATATATATATATATATATATATATATATATATATATATATATATATATATATATAATGTGTGTGTGTGTGTGTGTGTATAATACTTCAACTTAATTCAGAGCGAAAATTTGTCACGAAGATAGTTGGTTCTATAACTTTTATTCTCGCCTTTATTAAATGAGACAAGAAGAAAACTTTGAAAAGAAATATATATAAATCAGCAAGTCAAACCTTCTATTTATGAGTGCTAATCGTAAATCAAACGTGGAATATAATATACAAAGTTCTAAGTTTGAGGAAAGAATGAGAAATATGTAATATCAAATGAGACGTTACACATATTAACATATAATTTTTTAATTAGACTGAAACACCTACTGTTCAGTAAAACGAAGTTCAATGAAATAAACAGAAATGCAATAAAGATAGATCTATTGGCGTGAATCCAGGATTATTACCAGACGAGGTGTCGTCACCTTGGATTGCAAGGGAACTTTCAATACCAGGCCTTTTATTGTCTTTTATCTTTCATTATAAAAAAAATTGATCGACATAAAATGGACAAAATATGTCAACATTTTGGAAAAGTGATACGGACGACCTTCAGACTTGCGGAACTGTTACAAAAAAAAAAAAAAAAAAAAAAAAAAAAAAAAAAAAAAAAAAAAAAAAAAAATACACAAACTTGAAACAAAATCTGTAGAATAGAAACAATCTAGATTTTTTCGATTGAATTAAATCATATCTGGACTACTGATCTACTATGACATAGTCGAAAAATATCATATACTGTTTGAATGAAAAATTATTTATTGTTTGAATTATAAAGGTTTTGACAGCTATTCATGTGAGATTAGTTTGGAAACTTCTGATGTTAAGAAGAGTCAAAAATTTTATTTCTTTGTTTAAAAGAGATACGGAAACAGTGAAAAGAAGGATGACATCAAAGTGGGTTAGTTTCGCTAGTAGGGTCCCACAAGGATCAGTGTTAGAAGTACACTTGTGAGGTCCCACAAGGATCAGTGCCTGGGATAGTGACACTAGAGGGTCCCACAGTCTCACTCACTATGGGTTAAACCGTTAAGGTCTGGCCCATTTGATGGGTCTGACCTACAATAGTGAGGCCTCACCCACTTGTGACCACGTCTACCACTGCTGCATTTCCCGACCTGTAATATACAGTACATCTTCAGATTGTTCTGAGTATCGAGAAATAAAATGCTCCTTCCTCGTGTCTTGGTATTAGACTGATCAGGCCTTGGGTGAGCGAAACGTCTCTCAAAGATATCCTGGTGATGCAAACGTGTTTACTCATCAGAACTGATGCTAGTCCATCTCCTCAGATTTTATCAAAAAAAAAAAGGCACGGCTGCAACGTTTCACCCAACATCGGGCAAAATATTCAACAGATAAAGGACTTCATTGCAGTCGCGTCCTGTTTAGCAAATCATCAGTTTGCCATTGTCACTACCTCTTCAGGGTTATTAGCTCTGGTATATGATAGTATACATTTACACCAAGTTATATATAAAAACAAAATACACCCTGGACTTACACCATCCCCGAACACAGCCTCTGAACTTATATAAAAAACTCCTCGTCTCGAGGGAGCGTCATTTGCATACTGTATAAGGAGAAGACGAATGTTAGCACGGTAAAGTTGCGTTCAGAGTCAATCTAGGAGGAGAGCGAATGAGCGGGCAGAACCCAGAGAGTTTTGGCCGCGTTCACTAGCTGCTCAAGCGCTGTGATCATTCAAATTTGCTTAATTAGAATCTAAAATAAAATGAGTAATGTTGATCAAAGTTGTGCGCGCCCACAGAGAGTAAAAATATCAAACAGATTAAAAGAAGCGGAGAGCGTCAGATAAAGTTGATTCGAAATAATTTATTATTTATATTTTGCTAATTAGAAGAGGGAAAGTTGGTGCTCAAAGCTTCTCTAATGAATTAATTTAGAAATTTAAAACTCTTGCGGAAAACTCGACAAAGTTGTCAAAAGGTATTCTATTATGATAGGAAATCTAATTACATTAGATGCGGCGCTGACTGTTCACTCTTGGAAAATACATGGAAGCCAAGTTTTGAGCGTTCTTTACTGCGGATCACAGCAAAAACTTACGGATTCAAACGAGCGCGCGGGTCCAAATGCAAAGCCAAAAATAGCAACATGCAAGTGAAATGAAGGTCGAAACAACATTAAGTTAAAAGTCTAAGTTGACAGAATAAATTATACACGGTGGAGACTGTGAACATGGCTGGGGGAAAAATGGCACTAAGTTGGTGAGAGTTGAGTGTGGGGAGTTTGGTGGCGGCTGTGTCCACACCTCTCATACCTCACCTTGTCTCTCTCCTTGTCTCTCTAACTCTCTTGTCTCTCGCCCTTTGTTACTGAATGGTTTTGACACATTCAAACACGACGAGCTACTTTTAAGAGATTTGAAGGAGTTCATAACTCGAAAACAATGGAACGGAACTACGAATCTGAAGATGAAACAAGAACTCAAGCAAGAATTTTTGAGAATAGAATTATAGTGGAATGAGATAAACTATCCGCTAATGCTGCAAGAGCGAAGACAAAACAGTCATTCAAGGACCAAGTGGACAAACGAATGGGATTAAGCTGCAGTCACTAAATCGTATAAACACGAATGCAAACAAACTACGGAATGAGGGGAAGGAGGTGGAACCCATGCTAGTTTTAGGGCTCACTCACCATGGGTTTAAACCACACCCTTTCTGTGGTTTATTAAGCTAGATACTGAATTCCCTAATTAAAGGAGCTGCCAAGCTCTCATGACCTGTATGCTAAGTATAAATCGACCATTTAAGAATGCTGGTTAGCCTATATTGCTTTATATGTTAGAAAACGTAATATGGTTATTGGGAATGGTGAGGGAAGACATGAGAGATGTTGCCTGGTACACTCGCTGTCTTACTCAACCCATGCAGACCATATAAATACAACAGATGGATTTAAAAAGAAACCGGAGCAAACGCTGTCATTGTCTGCCTGTCCTCATCTGAAATGTGTCATTTTTCAGGTCACTTACACCCAACTCTCTGCTTGTATATGCTGTCATTTTAATTTCTGTGTTAGAAGTGATCAAGGTCCCAGGACCGAAACGTTTTCTAATATGTCTTAATGTTTTCTCACATGTCTTTTTAAACTAATTTAACGACATCAGCTACCAAGGTTTATACCACAACAGATGGGACAATCTGAAGTCAAAAGGCTCCCATTTGTTCAGCAGCTGCACTTGAACGTTTAGTTGACACCGAAGCAAACGAATAGGGTAGTAAAGGAAACAGCATAACTGTTAAGAGCCAAAAATAGAGCAACTGGTAAACGTAGCTGAGTAGTAGTTAAAATAGCAATAGTACAATACACAAATAACCCGCATATAGGAGAGAGAAGCTTCCACGACGTTTCGATCGGAATTGAACCATTTGCAAAGTCGTAGCTTCTCTATGTGCGAGTTATTTGTGTATTGTTCCAGTGGCGGTATTGTGTCTTTGTTTTTTAAGTAACAGTACCAGTTCAGTAGAGATAGTTGCGGCTTCTGTCCAGTTCCATCTTCCCCTGTAAATTCATGTTATTTTTTACCCAGTTTTCATGGGAGAGGAGAGAGCCTCTTGATTTTCTATCCTTCTTATAAAACTAGATACTCCACGATACTTTTCAGTCCTTTGCTGCCTGTGCTTCCAATGCATTCTCCCGGCCTTTCTCCCTCTTGCTGTGTCTCATCGTCTCCTTGTGTTCCACTTCTCCCTTTCCTTGTCTCTCTCCCTCCTCACCCTCTCACTGTCTCTCTTTGCTTTTACCCACTTTTTGTGCGTCTCCCTCACCTCCTCGAATTTCTCCCTTCTTTATTGTTACTCTCCTTGAATATCTTCGTGTGTGTGTGTGTGTACTCACCTAAATGTGGTTGCAGGGGTCGAAACTCAGCTCCTGGCCCCGCCTCTTCACTGATCGCTACTGGGTCCTCTCTCTCTCTGCTTCCTGAGCTTTGTCATACCTCTTCTTAAAACTATGTATGGTTCCTGCCTCCACTACTTCACTTGCTAGGCTATTCCACTTGCTGACAACTCTATGACTGAAGAAATACTTCCTAACGTCCCTGTGACTCGTCTGAGTCTTCAGCTTCCAGTTGTGACCCCTTGTCCCTGTGTCCCCTCTCTGGAACATCCTATCTCTGTCCACCTTGTCTATTCCCCGCAGTATCTTGTATGTCATTATCATGTCTCCCCTGACCCTTCTGTCCTCCAGTGTCGTCAGTCCGATTTCCCTTAACCTTTCCTCGTACGACATTCCCTTGAGCTCTGGGACTAGCCTTGTTGCAAACCTTTGTACTTTCTCTAACTTCTTGACGTGCTTGACCAGGTGTGGGTTCCAGACTGGTGCTGCATACTCCAGTATGGGCCTAACATACACAGTGTACAGTGTCTTGAACGATTCCTTATTAAGGTATCGGAACGCTATTCTCAGGTTAGCCAGGCGCCTGTATGCTGCAGCGGTTATTTGGTTGATGTGTGCCTCCGGTGATGTGCTCGGTGTTATGGTCACCCCAAGGTCTTTCTCCCTGAGTGAGGTCTGTAGTCTTTGTCCACCTAGCCTATACTCTGTCTGCGGTCTTCGCCCCTCCCTAATCTTCATGACTTTGCATTTGGCTGGATTGAATTCGAGAAGCCAGTTACTGGACCACATGTCCAGCCTGTCCAGGTCTCTTTGCAGTCCTGCCTCATCCTCGTCCGATTTAATTCTTCTCATCAACTTCACGTCATCTGCGAACAGGGACACTTCAGAGTCTATTCCTTCCATCATGTCGTTCACATATTTCAAAAATAGCACTGGTCCTAGAACTGACCCCTGTGGGACCCCGCTCGTAACAGGCGCCCACTGTGATACCTCTTCACGTACCATGACTCTTTGCTGCCTCCCTGTCAGGTATTCCCTTATCCATTGCAGTGCCCTCCCTTTAACATGCGCCTGATCCTCCAGCTTCTGCACTAATCTCTTGTGGGGAACTGTGTCAAAAGCTTTCCTGCAGTCTAGGAAAACGCAATCTACCCACCCCTCTCTCTCGTGTCTTACTTCTGTTACCTTGTCATAAAACTCCAGGAGGTTTGTGATACAAGATTTGCCTTCCATGAACCCATGCTGGTTTTCATTTATAATCTTGTTCCTTTCCAGGTGTTCGACCACTCTCCTCCTGATAATCTTCTCCATGACTGCACACAATACATGTCAGAGACACAGGTCTGTAGTTTAGTGCCTCGTTTCTGTTTCCTTTCTTAAATATGGGGACTACATTAGCTGTCTTCCATTTCTCAGGTAGTTGCCCAGTTTCAAGGGATGCGTTGAAGATTGTGGTTAGGGACATGCACAGCATCTCTGCTCCTTCTCTAAGGACCCATGGGGAGATGTCCGGTCCCATCGCCTTTGAGGTGTCAAGGTCACTTAAGAGCTTCTTCACCTCCTCCTTAGTTGTTCGTATGTCATCCAACACTTGTTGGTATATTCCCTCTTGATGTTCCCTTCTGTGCTGTCTTCCCACAGCCCTTCCTGTCTCTACTGTAAAAACTTCCTTAAATCTCCTGTTCAGCTCTTCACATACCTCCTGATCATTTCTTGTGAGTTCTCCACCTTCTGTCCTTAATCTGATCACCTGGTCTTTGACTGTTGTCTTCCTCCTTATGTGGCTATACAACAGTTTCGGGTCAGTCTTGATTCTCGATGCTATGTCATTTTCATACTGTCTCTGGGCCTCCCTCCTTACCTGTGGGTACTCATTCCTGGCTCTGCGACTGATCTCCCTATTTTCGTGTGTTCTCTGCCTTCTGTACTTTTTCCATTCTCTATTGCACTTTGTTTTTGCCTCCTTACACCGTCGGGTAAACCAGGGGCTCGTTCTGGTCTTCCCGTTGTTACTGTTGCCCTTGGGAATAAACCTTTCCACTGCCTCCTTGCATTTTGTTGTTACATATTCCATCATTTCATTTACTGGCTTTCCTGCCAGTTCTCTGTCCCACTGGACCTCCCGCAGGAAGTTCTTCAACCCTATGTAGTCCCCTCTTTTATAGTCAGGCTTTTCCCCTTCAACTCCTGTTATTCTCTCCACTTGCAGCTACTATGTATTCAAAGCACAGAACCACGTGGTCGCTAGCTCCTATGGGACTCTCATACTTGATGTCCTCAATGTCTGAGCTGCCCAGGGTGAACACAAGGTCCAATCTTGCTGGTTCATCCTCCCCTCTCACTCTGGTAGTGTCCTTAACATGTTGGTGCATGAGGTTTTCCAGCACCACGTCCAACATCCTGGCTCTCCATGTTTCGGGACCCCCATGTGGCTCCAGGTTTTCCCAGTCAATCTCCCTGTGGTTGAAATCCCCCATAACCAGCAACTTTGCTCTGCTGGAGTGAGCTCTTCTTGCCACCTCAGCAAGTGTGTCCACCATTGCTCTGTTGCTCTCTTCATATTCCTCTCTTGGCCTCCTGCAGTTCTGTGGTGGATTATACGTCACTGCAATGACCACTTTGTGTTCCCCAGACTGAAGTGTACCTGCTATGTAGTCTCTTTCTCCCGTCTCATCTATGCCTTCCATTATCTCGAATTTCCATCTGTTTTTTACGAGCAGAGCAACCCCACCTCCCCCCCTGCCCCTTCTATCTTTCCTCATGATCTGGTATCCTGGTGGGAAGATTGCATCTGTTATTGTCTCCGTGAGTTTTGTTTCTGTTACTGCTATGATGTCCGGGGACTTCTCATCGATTCTTTCTTGCCATTCCTCATGTTTATTCGTTAGTCCATCTGCATTTGTGTACCAAACCTTCAACTTCTGATCTAATACTGTAACTGTGGTGCGGGGGGTGGAAACAGAGGGATCGGTGTGTGATGGTTGGTTTGGATTGTTCAGTTGCCTTGGGGGTGTCGTGGCTGGAGTCCTTCTGCAGGTGTTTCTGGTGGGTGTGCTTGTCCTTCCATTTGATCCTGGGTTATTCTGCTCTCCTTTTTCATTTCCTCCCATTTCTCCTTTCGTTTTTGAACTCTCTCTTTCATTGTCTTCCTTTCGTCCTGTGTTCTGTCTCGATCGAGGCACACACTCCGGAACTCCTGCTTGCCTCTCAACCATGCTTTCTCCTGCAGGATCATGGTTCGGGTTGATTCTGCCTTGAAAATTACTTTGAGAGGCCGATTCCTTTTCTTTGTGAACCACCCAATTCTCCGAAAATTTGCCACCTGGGCCATGTCCACCTCGCCTATCACCTTCATATCTTCAATCGCTTTTTTCTCCTGCTTTCTTTCATCAAAAGTTTCCCCTTTAGCTTCGTCTAGCCCATAGACAAACAAGGATCTCGCCCTTTCCACCTCCCAATGTGACTCCCATTGCATCCTCTGATGTGTTTTAGTTCCTTCCCATGGAGTGTTCCTTCCTTCAGTCCCTTCCCTAGTTGTGGCCCCTATGCTTCTTGGTTTGTCCTTCCTGCTCACCTGTTCCTGGCCCCCACAGGTATCTGGTAAGGTCCTTGCACATGTCCTAGTTTCTTCAATGTCTTCCAACCTCTCATTCTGTCCTAGTGTGCTCCCTGTCTTTGTTTTGGCCCCATGTAGGTTTGACAGGACCTCTGCATACAGTTTAGTTTCCATGCTTCCTTCAGACCTGTTGTCTGTGTTTGATGTAGCCATTGTCGATGCTACTTCTGTAATATCTTTGTCTCTGTGCTGTTTCAGATGTCTCAGCTCCTCTTCTAATCTATCTTGATTTCTGCTGCTGTGGCCTGTTGCTTCCACCTTCTGCATTCTGCTGCTAACCTCTCTTCCATCTTCCTTTCCAGCTCATCTAGTCTCCTTCCCCAGTCTTCCTCCCTTTTTTTGAGCTCTACCTCCCATTCCTCCCTCCCAGATTCGTCCTTGGAGCCCCTTGTCCTCATCCTGGTTCTAGGTTCCCCCGTTGCTCCACAGAAGGGGGGACGGGTGGTTAGGGGGAGGGGAATAGATGGTTAGGAGGAGAGGGGATGGATGGTTGTGGGGGAGGGGGAGGATGGTTATTGGAGGGGTAGAGATAGTTGGGGTAGGAGGTTAGATGGTTTGAGGGAGAGAGGGGATGGATGGTTATGGGAGAGGGGGA